>NC_139581.1:27843107-27860607 GCF_946808225.1 Silurus aristotelis
TAAGTTTTGCAGTAAAACATTTTTTACATTTTCTCAAGTATGATTTTTCAGGTACTCTTTACACCTCGGGGTTTTCATCGTTCTGAAGTGTGTATCTATGTGTGTGTTGTGGTAGAATGCAGAGAAGGCACCTATGGTCCCGAGTGCAAAAAAAGATGCCGGTGTGTCAACGGGGGGCGGTGTGATTCCAAGACTGGAGCGTGCCTCTGTCCTCCAGGTTACTTTGGAGCCAACTGCAGCACCAGTAAGAACTCGTCACACGCCATTAGAATCAAATTTATTGTCATTGTGCAGAGTGCAAAATGGTTTTGGAGATGTTGTCTTTTACCTTGCTTGTTGCACAGAAACAAAAGAAACAATACACACCAAATTGGTACCACAGAAGAACATTTGTAAGATAAGTAACAGGTTAGCAAACTGCCTCACCCCGACAGTCAAACATGGAGTTGAAAGTTTAATGGTTTGGGGTTGTTTCAAAGCAGAGAAGCTTCGAGACTTATTCTGAAAAGTAAAAAAAATCCTAAAAACAACATGGCTACTATTCCATACTACACCATAAATTCCGCCTGGACTGTGGATAATCAGAACCAACTTCACCATACAATGAGACAGTGACCCAAAGCGTACGTCTGAGCTCTTTGAGCATTATTTAGAGATCAAACCGTTGGTTGTAGTGTTATATATCATGAAATGGCCTTCCCAGTCACCGCACCTAAATCCTGCTGAACTGCTCTGAGATGAATCAAAAGGTCATAAAGAAACACCTTTGGCAAATTTTCCACTAGATTTGGGAGTGCACTTGGGGAGATTTCATCCCATCACAAGAGTGTTTGTTAGGGTTTGAGCTCTATAGCAGGAGATGTTCTACTTCAACCCATATTTTCATGGATCTGGCTTTGTGCACAGAGGAATCGTCATTTTGGAACGAGTTTGAGTCTCGTAGTTTAAGTGAAGAGAAAATGCCTTGTCTCTTGTCTGTAACTCTGTGGTAACAGTTTGGAGAAGAACCACATACGGCTGGAAAAGTCAGACATCCTGATACTTGCCCATATACTGAACCATATATAGTGAGCCCCTCAGAAACCAAACCAATAGGAGTTATTTCCATGCTTGTGTGCTTTCTGTGCCTCAGGTTGTCCAGCAGGAAGCTTTGGCAAAGACTGTGCCGAAGTGTGTAAGTGTGGTGCCGGAGGACAATGCCACCCGGTGACTGGGAGGTGTAACTGCACATCAGGGAGAACGGGCCCTTCCTGCCAAGAAGGTACCAAATCGATGTGTGCGACGTTTAACCTAATTCTAGTCTCTATATATTTAGTCGTCACTCCGGATATATTAACACCTCCCTTGTGTCATGGCTGATTCGCACAAATTAAACGCAAACACACAATTCAATATTTCTTCTTTCTTTCGGCTGCTGCCCCTAGTGTTCACCCCAGCAGATCATTTATCTTCATACCACCCTGTCCCTTACATCTGCCTCTTTTCAATTAATCACCTGCATCTCTTTGCTCAGCAAATATAAACCATAAACTTTGGTCTTCCTTTCCTTCCACCTGGTGTCTCCATTCTAAGGTTTTTTCTAACAATTTCCCCAATGTCCCTCCTCTACACATGACCAAACCATCTCTCTCACCTTGTCTCCAAAACGTCCTACCCGCATGGTCCCTCTGATAACCTTGTTTATAATCCTGTCCATCCTCAATCACTCCCGATGAAAAATCGCATCTTCAACTCCGCCCATTGTCTTTTTGTCAATACCGCTGTCTTAGAAAAAAACACACAATTCCATGCAAACTCTCCAAATTCGGTCACATACACCTTCCCCCCCTGCACTTTCACGTCCGTTTTTTTGCAACGTTCAACATTATGACGAACGAATCCGGTCCATTTCCTGTACGTGGGGAAGGCGGTACAGGAGGCTCAATTTCCAGATGATCAGATTGCTAATCGTTTGCACTTATCGCTCGTTTTCCAGCACCTCGACCAAACAGGACTTTCCGAGAGCGAGCGTTTGCTACGTTGCACGTTTGCGTTTTGCACGCCGAGTTAACATGCATCACATCACCGATGCCTCTCGAGTAGTCGGGTTCTCTGTGTTCCGTGTCGACAGATTTGGCACCGAATCAAATAAACAAACAGGGGAAAAAAAAAAATCAAAGCAGATCTCGAACTGTTGTCCTGGTTCTAAATTACCCACGGAAACATGATTACTCTTTTCTTTCGCTGCCAAATCGTGGCTCCGGTGCTTTTTCGCTAATGATCTTGGGCTTAAGTAAACGCAGGAAACTTTGTGTGTGTGTGTGACCACCACTAGTGTGTTGGAGAGTCTTAGTAATTGCAGTCATTTGGAAATTTTGAAATAAAAAGCCGTACTTGTGCTGATGTAGCAGCGATGGAAAGCAAAAGCTCGTCTGATTAAACCTTTGTCCAGCCGCGCCTATCGATGCACCCAAATCGGTTGTGCACGCAAATGCCAGGTTTTTTTTTTTTGCCCGTCGCTTGCATCGTATTTGCCGCTAACTCAGTACTCAAAAGATTTTTGAAATAGATGCTAGATTAAAAATGAACAAATATAACCCTCTATGTAATGGTTATGCATTCCCCCCCCCCAAAAAAAAGAAATCTGTACTGAATCATGAAAATGTGCTAAAGGAAATAAATATGAATATGTTCATTAAAAGATATAATTATATAATCAATCAGTTATGAGTACTGGGGGAGTGGTGCTCCAGTGGTTAAGGCACTGGATTACTGATCGGAAGGTCGGGGGTTCAAGCCCCGGTATCGCCAAGCTGCCACTCTTGGGCCCTTGAGCAAGGCCCTTAACCCTTTGTGCTCCAGGGGCGCCGTATCATGGCCGACCCTCCACCCTGACCCTAGTTTCCAAGCAAAACTGGGATATGCGAAGAACAAATTTCACTTTGCTGTAATGTATATGTGACAAATAAAGGCTATTCTATTCTACTGTATTTTTCAGACTATAAGCCGCTACTTTTTTCCCATGTTTTGAACCCCGTGGCAGAAATGTATGGATTTTTCCTGGGTTTTTCCCGGTTTCACAAACTTCAAGCCAAAAAACTGAACCCCATAACATTAGACCAATGAAATTTCCAAACGGAAACGAAAAAAACGCACCTCACCTGTGTTGGTGGCTTCGATGCCAAAAGATAAACTCCCAGGAGAAATAGTTGTGAAAGGAAGGAGGAACACGGTGAACAATGACTTTCTTGGTAGGCTACTGTTTAGATACAAGCCGTTGTCTGGGTGAAGGGAGAGCTCGCTAACTCCAGTTGCAACAGAAATCATATAAGCACAGACAGGTTTCCAAAACTCGTGCTTTTTTATTTTTCTTGGCAACACCGTTAAGGGTTAGTCAAAGAAACTTAGAAATGAGCATAAAAAAATAATAAGGACATTTTCCTCGGTCTTACACACACGCAGTAATACCGGGAAAAATGCAGTGTCAGGCTATTCCCAAAATACCGCTATGCTCCTAAAGGAAGCGCAACATATTTCACCCGTTACACAGTGTGTAAAGTGTCTTTCGTTAAAGCCAGTGTAAAGTTCATTAGTGCGGCTTATTTATGTTAAAAATAAAAATATTTGTAAAATTCAGTGGGTAATACATTTAAAAAAAATTTTACGGTAATAAATAAAATATAGCGCTCTCTGTGCAGCGTGCGGTCTCATGTGTATTTTGCACTTATTCAAAGTTTTATTTTGTGCTCTATTAAAAAAATCACTACACTTCCACCCGCTTCCCACTTCTTAACCTTACAAGAATATTTTCAGTTTCAGTTTTTTTTTTGTTCCACTCCAATTATAACCATACAGTTGCTTTGGAATCGGCACCATATTCAACTGAGATCATTAAAACAAACCCTTGTGAATCAGACCGATCCGAATGGGAGAATGTGTTCGTCCTGTTTGCTTGCAGTGTGTCCCAGGGGGCGCTATGGAGTCCGGTGTCGTGGCGTGTGCGCGTGTGCGAACGGAGGTGTGTGTGACCCTGTTGACGGAGCCTGCAGATGTGGACTCGGCAGCGCCGGAGTGCGCTGTGAGGAAGGTAAACAAACGGAGAGTAACCATGCGGCAGCCTGTGAAACTATACAAAGTATACAAGCGCCTGAAGCCATGTGCACTTAACTTCAGTATATCAGGAAGGTGTTCCAGGACACAGTGTCTGTCTCCTAGTGTAATTACACGCTTGATGCCAAAACAGTGTCTTAAGACCGTGTGTGTTTGTGTGTAGAGTGTCTCCCAGGCTGGTATGGAGCTAACTGCAAACAGGAGTGTGTGTGTCAAAATAATGGCACATGTGACCGCATTACAGGCTCGTGCTCCTGTGCAGACGGATACTACGGCCCCTTATGCCAACACAGTGAGTGTGTGTGTGTGTGTGTGTGTGTGTGTGTGTGAATGAATGAAACAGGATTGAACTAAAAACTGGAATTAGAGATAAGTGGTAATAAAGCAAAAAAGCCTAATCCCACCGCATATGTTCAAGTTCAAGAGTAAAAATTGATTGAACAATTGTACTTGTGACTCGAGCAAAAATGTATAGAGAACTTTTACGTTCACTGGAGTCTTATTTAAGCAGAGGATCGATACAATACTTTTACTGTCGTTTGATTTGATTTCGATGTTTTCCCTATTTTTTTTTCACTAACCCAGAATGCCCTGACGGATTTTTCGGTGAGCTCTGCTCCTCTCAATGCAACTGCACTAGCATACAAACGTGCGATCACGTAACAGGAAGGTGTACGTGTCCTCCAGGCTACACGGGCGAACGCTGTGAAAAACGTAAGGGATTTGCAAAAAGAATTATTGAAAAGTATTTGGATTTGCGATGACCTAACAGTTTTTTGCGATTATTTCGATTTTATTAGATAAATTATCTATCTATCTATCTATCTATCTATCTATCTATCTATCTATCTATCTATCTATCTATCTATCTATCTATCTGTCTGTCTGTCTGTCTGTCTGTCTGTCTGTCTGTCTGTCTGTCTGTCTGTCTGTCTGTCTGTCTGTCTGTCTGTAAAACTCACTCATAAGATGCAGTTGCACTCTAACCTCTGTAAAGCATATCTTCATGGAGCTGGCTTCTTGCATAGGGTTGGGTCTCATAAATTACTAATGTCTCCAGCATTGTGGTAACGAATTTGGGAAGACGCACATATATATACTTTTGCACATGTAGTTTATGTAATTGGGTTTATGTAGATAAATGCCATGGAGATCCGCTTGTTTCAGTTCCTAATAAGTGTGTGTATGTTTACAGGCTGCACAGTGGGCAGATTTGGTTTGGGTTGTGTACACCAATGTAAGTGTGTTGATGATGTCCCTTGTGATCCAGTCACCGGTTGGTGTCTTTGTCCTCCAGGAAAGACAGGGGAGCGCTGTGATAAAGGTATGATTCTAACGTTAAAGTGCAAAACATGTAGCTGGTCTTCTTGCTGATGCATGAATATAAATGAATATAAAAAATTATTCGTTTTTTTAGCATGTTGGAAAGTTTACATTGTATGTTGGAAAGTTACATTGTGTTATAAATTGTGCAGTTTTGCTGTGTTTTTAGTAGGTTGTAATGTTGTAAAGTTGTGTTGTGTTCTGTTCTGTTCTGTTTGGAAGTAGGTTGTAGTTTTTAGTATGTTGAAAAGTTTTGCTGTGTTTTTAGTATGTTGTAAAGATGTAAAATTTTGCAGTTTGCTATTTTGTAGTATGTTGAAGTTTTTTAGTATGTTGTAAAGTTTTGCTGTGTTTTTAATATGTTGTAAAGTTGTTTAGTGTGCAGCTAGTGAGGTACAGTATAATTTTTTTTGCATGTAAAGTTTTGCTCTGTTTTTAGTATGTTGTAAAGTTGTGTTGTTTAGATTTTGTTGTATGTTGTAAAGAATTTGCTTTATTTTTTAGTATGTTGTATAGTTTCAAAGTTGTGTGTTTAGTTTTGTAGTATGTTGTAGTTTTTTAGTATGTTGTATAGTGTGCAGTTTTGTATTATGTTGTAGTTTTTTACCATATTAAGAATTGAATGTTTAATATGATGTAAAGCTGGTATAGTCGTTTAGTGTTCAGTTTTGTAGTATGCTGTAAAGAATTTGTAGCATGTTGTAAAATTGTATGATTGTTCAGTGTGCAGATTATTTTTTTATCTTGTAGTCTTTAGTATGTTGTAAAGATTTGCTGTGTTTTTTAATGTTGTAACATTAAGTAGTGTGCAGTTTTGCAGTGTGTTGCAAAAATAATTTACCCTGTCTTTATTACAATGTAGAGTTATGAAGTTACTGTGCAGTTTTATAGTATGTTGTAAAGAGTTTAGTAGCATGTTAAGCTTTGTAGCATTTTGTTGTGTAGTTGTGTTATGTTCTGTAGTTTGTGCAAGTTGTAAAATTTTGTAGTTATGATTTGTACTGTGTTGTAAACTGTGTGGTTTTGTAGTTTGTTGTTATGTTGTGTACAATAGTTGTACAATCTTATACTCTAGCATACTGTCATACTTGATTATGCAAATGTATTGGCGATGTGATATATAATAATTATTTACATTGCAAGATGGTAATGAGCTTAAAAATTTAATTTATATTTAAAAAGTATTAGTTCTGCATAATTTCGTTTAATTTCACCTGTATAGTGTTTTCAACAATTTTACACAGCAGCTATACAGAAATATTTAAATGCCTTATAAATGTATAAGTATATCCTTCATGAAAGAACTCCTGGGTGACACCTGATAAAGAGATAACAAATTATTAATTTTCAATAACTAGTAAAAAACTCGCCAGTTGTGTTAAAAAAAAAGTTATAAACATGAATTAAAACAAAGTATATGATGCATTATGAATTCATATTGTTATGAATGTAATCATTGGTCATTTCGTTCAATACAATTCTTCTTGGGGAGTGGCAGCTCTGTGGTTATCATCAAGCTGCCACTCTTGGGCCCTTGAGCAAGGCCCTTAACCATTTGTGCTCCAGGGGTGCTGTATCATGGCTGACCCTCTGCTCAGACCCCAGGTTTCAAAACAAGCTGGGATATGCGTAGAAAAGAATTTCATTGTGTTGTAAATGTATGCAAAAAAGGCTATTCATTAATTTTACTACATGCAACCACTCTCTCTCCTTCTTTCTCCCTCTCTTTTTCTGTCAGAGTGTATAAGCGGATCATTTGGTCCTCAGTGTTCTCTACGGTGTCAATGCACTCATGGAGGGCAGTGTGACCAGCGAAACGGACGCTGTGTGTGTTCATACCCCTGGTTTGGACCAGCTTGTCAGGATGGTAAAAATCTCTGTTTTCTGTATTTTTCTCTTCTCTCTTTTTTTTTTTTTTTTTATTTTAGCCTCATTCGTAGCTTCTATTAATCAACAACAGTTATATTTGTTAGATTTGAGAAAGGCTAGATTTAGGTGTGCTTTAGCATTACTTATCAGCTTGAATAATTATTTAGTTGAAAAGTCCTCAGAAAGATGGTGACGAATATGTTTTTGTGGACATATTTCACAATATGGATAAATAAATATATATATATATATATATATATATATATATATATATATATATATATATATATATATATATATATATACATATAAGGATAAAGAGATTTTAGCTACATTCTGAAAAGCCAATGAAAATACAGTTTTTCATGAGACTTTAAAACCAATTCATTTCTATTCAATTCATTTTTATTTGTATTGCAATTTTAACAATGGACATTGTCTCAAAGCAGCTTTACGCACATAATGTGTTAATACTGAATGAATACGTTTGTTCTTTATAATTGTAAGTTTGTCCCTAATGATGACTGTGGCACATTTCAACTCCCTGAAATGGCATAAGGAAGAAACCTTGAGAGAAACCAGACTCAAGAGGAAACCCATCCTCATCTGGGTGGCACCGAATGCCTATTCATTAGAGATAAACGATGTTGCGTGGTACAGTGATGGTGATCAGAAGTGATGGTGCTCAAACTGTAGCCCTGAGTCAGTGTAGCAGACTGTTGACATTAACTACAGTCCAAATCCTAATAATGAGTAAAATAAAATAAAAATATAGTAATAGTAATAAAATAAGTAATTATTTAGAATAGGAGTAAAACTTTGTAATTAATGATCTGTTATAAATATAGTGCTGTTTGCAAAGTTATTTAAAAAATAGTTTGTATTTATAAAAAATAGTCTGGTTTTTGCCTGACAATTAAAATGGTATTATTGAAAAAGTTTATGTTAGTGCAGTGCTTTCATTTCCTGTTAATTTTGCTACAATACTATACACAAATCTAGGATTATGCTTGTTATTTTCTATGAGGGTGAAAAAAATATGCTGATCTAGCAGCACCTAGAGCTTTTCTATAACTCCATGCTATTTGAAATGCTCTTAATTTGGTTTGACTTTATTTACATTCTAACATCCGAGTGGTCTGTTTTTAAGGTACGCATATGATCACGGTGCGAATTTTTTCTCCCCGATCATTTTGGTTTAAAGGGGAGCTCCATCATCTAGAGTGTAACGGAACGTCGATTCTAGGTATTCAGTGGCCCAGTCGAGCTCTGTGGTGTCAGACGGACTCGATAAAAAAACCTTATTTACGCTAATACTGAGGCAGATTTGAAAGGAATCTGAAATCGCTTTAGATTGTGAATTTTGACTACATATTTTTTATATCTAATCCAAATCTTAGTATTAAATCAAGAGTGTGTCCACCACTATGAGTGGCTCCTATACCATTCTGATTCATTTCCACTGAATCTAGAATGGACACAGCTGCTGTTCTTAAGGAGTCGTCGTGATTATTATATTAAAGTCACCAAACTATTAATGCTTAGTCTTAAGAAGTTGCCAGATTTGTGATGAAATCTGCAAATTGTAGAAGGAAATCAGAGGAGGGCCCATCAAACCACAAAAGCTGTAGTGTCTAGTCGAAGTTGAAGTCTGTCTGTGTAACCTGTAAGAATGTAATATTTTCAGAGAGGTGTCTTATTACCTTGTTTGTTGTCAAAGAAGTGGCTTGGGAGAGGAAGAGATGTGTTTCCACACCTTTTTTCATCCACCATGTAATAATGCTCCAATTCTATATTGCTGGCCATACTTGGTCCAGAAAGCTGAAACTTCTTCAAGAATGTGTGTGTTTCTATGTATGTATGTATGTATGTGTGTGTGTGTGTGTGTGTGTGTGTGTGTGTGTGTGTGTGTGTGTGTGTGTGTGTGTGTGTGTGTGTGAGAAAAAAACCCTACAATCTATTGCTTCCAAGATGGTAAGGCTCTTCTGTCTTTTTCCATTTTGGCCAGTCTTCTTTGACAGTTATGTTAAGTGAACCACAGCAGGGTTCAACATGTGTGTGTGTGTGTGTGTGTGTGTGTGTGTGTGTGTGTGTGTGTGTGTGTGTGTGTGTGTGTGTGGGCGTGCGTGCACGTGTACATGTGCCCCCACTTTACATACCTCATGGAACCCCTGAAACCTTCCACATTTGCTTCTCATTTTTGAGGTCACATGCCTTTTTCCTTAATGCTGCTACTTTCTTGTCCTCCTTTTGCCCTGTTTCTACCTTCTCTTTTTATGTCTTTTCTCTCTCCTCTCACTTGTAAAAGGTGCTTTGTTCTACCATAGCAGGAAGCAAGTACTTCTTTCATTGCTCAACCAAATGTCTAGCCAAGATATCGGTCTAATAGAAAGCAAAATATAGTATAACCAGTGCAGAGATATCAGGTTTGTCAATAAACATCATTGTACCATAGCAAAACAAGTCTTATCATGAGTATGATATCAAAAAAAGTCTAACTAGGGACTAAAAGTAGAATCGGATGTTCAAAACGCACATACCTAGCTATTCTCAGACGTCTACAAGCCTTGTCCAATCGCTATAAAACACGATTCTAGAATATTCCTTCAGAGCACCCATAAGGTCCTGATTTCAATTGAGCCAACTAGAGCGCCTTCAATCACATGTCAATTGGCTCACTGTCCTAAAGATTCTTGAGGATGGATTTGGACTGTAGTTAATGTCAACAGTCTGCTACATTAACTCAGGACTACAGTTTGCTTCTGAACACCATCACTGCACCCCGCAACATCGTTTATCTGCAATAAATGGACATTCGGTGCAACCCAGATGAGGATGGGTTCCCTCTTGAGTCTGGTTCCTCTCAAGGTTTCTTTCTTATGCCGTCTCGGGGAGTTTTTCCTTCGCCACAGTCGCCACCTGCTTGCATTGTTTGTGTCTTACGACAGACTTTAATACACGTATTCTACACATTCTGTTTTTCTCTCAGAGTTTATCCCGGCTGCTTTAACCCCACCGAAGAGACGGCGAGGGCTGTAACACGAGGATCATCTACGGCTTTCCGGAAACGCTCTCAATCGCACGCACACTATTTACGTGTGCGGTGTATGACTCTCCAACCACTCCTTTCACCAGTCTGAATGTGAAATCGAGTGTGATTTTAGCCATGCACTACTATAACATTCTACCTGGGACCGTAATGTATGTGCATTTTGATGTGCACACACACACACACACACACGTGTGGAAGCGTATGCGCATTAAATATCAAGCAAGAGCCCATACTACCACAAGATCTATCCAATTTTCGCGAGTCAAGCAAATGCAACCCTCTGACTTTCGTTTCACGGCTTCCAAACACAACATAGCAGCGAACGCTGGTCAAAATTGCCCGCAAATGCGATGCAAAACAAAAACGTTCACACTGTAGCAGTCTTTTATGGTTTTTCAGAGACATGCTTGATCCTTTTGTTTCTATGCAACAAACTAATATATGAATGACCATGTTGTGCATTTTCTTTTTTAAATCCTCTTTGAAAAAAACACTTTAAAAACCTTTTAAACCTTTTAAAATGATAATTACACACTCGGTATCTGGACAGTATGTTTCTCTGTTTCAAGTTTCAGTTTTCTAGTTTGTTGCATAGAAGCAAACGGAACATGAACGTGTTTCAAAAACCATAAAAGACCTGGTGTTTCTGGACTTCTAACCAGGCTGTGTACTAAAACTAAAGTAAATTATGCTCAAATAATACTTCTTTATTAGCATGCAGAGTTACGCTGTTGAACTGAAACCTGAGTGGATTTTCCAGAAATTCATTGTATCCATGTTTTATCGGGAATTAACGCACATTCAGCAGGTTGTACATCTCAAACAACGAAGCAAATGCACCCGATAGGAGACGTTTCTGTTCGTCTATTTGTGTACAGCAAGCGGCATTTTATTCGTGGAAATGTGTGTGTATGTATGAAGAAAAATGAGCAGTATTGTCTATCGGAATGGTGTTTTTTTTGTTTTCGGATGATTGTTTCCAGAAACGAAAGTTTTTTTGATAATTTCCTGTAACGCGATTCCAGTGATAAGCGCGACCGAGATCAAGTTACTCAGCTTGTGTAAATTGTTAAAAGCGAGCCATCCGGTTCAGTCGGATTGCTGTAAACGAAGGCCGCGAAGATCTGTGATTTTACTGGTGCTTACACGCCAAAACACCGCTAATCCGCAAGCCCGCAAATGGTCCGCTTTTCGTACCGTACTTTCAACAACCAGAGTGTAAAAAATGAGATGCGAAAGACGGACGTACTTCGTCTGGCGCAATTCTTGGGATTACTTTTATTTACCTTGAGCCGTCACGCAAATGCAAATACTGTCTCGTTGATCAAACCGTTTTCTGAACCGAATGGTGGCGCAATGACGAATTGTTATGAAGTTTGAATTAAATACTGAGGTTTTTTTTTTTTTTGCTCTCCCGTTAACACTGTGTCTGTTTTTGAGCTGATTTATTCATATGTATAGTTCTTTCCCAGCAGATCTTGATGATTGCAGTCCATTAACAGTCTCGTGTTAGACTGAAGCACGATTGGTGTTTCTGCGGATCTCCGACGGTCTTCAGAACTGTGGGTCAGTTTTGGATATAATTGCTTACGAATTTATTCTTTGGGAATGTTTCATTCCTGAATGATTTGCTTCATTATATGTTTTTATTCATTGTATCAGTGCTTCTCACTGTTGGGTTTGGTTTTGGATCTTCAATGGTGCTAGCTAGGGGGTCCACGATGTTTTTTTTATGGTGGTGATGTTTTTTTGTGGTGAAATTGTCTAATACAACAAGGTAGCAAATTCTCTTTTGCAGAATCTCTGGTTGGATGTAATTTTATCTATTAGACTGTATTTAGGCCACAAAATATATCAGACATTTCAATGTGGGTTGCAATTCATTTTATTTTTTTTTTAATTATTAATAGTTATTCTATTATTTAACAGGTTACTTGAATATAATGCGTCAATTCCAAAAATTGAAAAACAAGTAAACCTACAGTATAAAAACTAAATTATAGTTACATTAAAAATGATATAAAATTATAGAATTTCAATACTATTACATTTAAGTAATAAACCATATATTTTAATATTTTAATAATAAAAAAATAAATTTGTAGTAAAGTAAGAAAAAAAAAAACCCCTGGTTAAAATGACTGCAATACAAAAACAACTCTTTTAAACACTCAACTTTTCGAACCACACGCGGTTCTTCCCCAAACTTTTCCCTGAAAGTTGGAGACACACTTTTAAAGGATGTCTTTTGTGTCTAGCATAAAAATGTCCCTTCGCTTTAACTATAAGATCTAAAAAATTTTCTAGCATGAGCACCAATCCAGCTCAATAAAGATATGCTTTCTATGGTTTAGAAGATGTGGAAGATCTCCTGCTCCACAGCTCTGACCTCAACCCTATTGAGAAATTGAATGTGAAAGCTGACTACACCCCAGGCCTCCTCACCTCACCACCTCACCTAGATCAGTAGCTGACTTTACTAACAACCTTTTAGTTGAAAAAAATCTCAGAAATCTCCTTAGAATCAAGGGGTACATCGTCCAAAAAGAATGGAGGTTCTGAAATTCTCAGAAACGGAAGGTCACATGCCCACAGCCTTTGTGTATCCAATTTAGTGTATGTATGGCTGTTTAAAATAGCCCTTTTATATTAAAAAAAGCCGTTTTAGTCACAAAGTGTGTGTGTGTTTAAAAGATTGAGTACAGGGCAATGCAAAGGCCAGAGAGCAGGATGAAACCGAGGAGGTCACCTGCCTTTACCTGCCGTCCGCTGACTCACCTGAGTGGAACAGCTTCTTTGTGAATGTGTGTGTGTGTGTACACACACGTGCTATGATCCTAAACAAGTCCTTGAAGCATTACTCAAGTGCAGCCGACCCAGACTGATGGATGGGGGGCTTCTCTGACCGGCCCCATGTTGTGACAGACGACAGATGTTCTCTAATAATGTTTATCGGGCTAAAGCCTTCAGCCAGCGATGACACACACCTGTTTCTCGACGAGAAGGGGCCTCGAGACCATCCACACACACACACACACACACACACACACACACACACACACACACACACACACACACACACACACACACACACCTGACACCAGTCAAACAGGCCTCCAAGGGCCATCCATCCAGCAAACACTGGGTGGCCACACTGTTGCTCACAGTGACTTTAATCTGTCCAACATCACACACACACACACACACACACACACACACACACACACACACACACACACACACACACAGAGGTCCACGCATTCCCCTGGCAGAAGTGTCCGTCAAACTGTGTCCCAGAAAGAAATCGCTAAATCCGTCTCTTTTAAACGTATCTGAAGCCACAAAGCTTCTACTCTAACACTTCCACGATGGACTTCTTTTTTACTGTCCTGACCACGTGCTGCCAGTCAGAAAACCATCGGCGACCGTAAAATGTATATTTAACCGGGAAGTTCGTCCCGCTGCTGGGTTTAGAAAGAAAAAGAAAACTTGGAAGGACTGGCAACGCAGGCAGGGCGGCTTTTTATTAAACCCAAAATGTATTTCGTGAATCCCTACAAAACTAAATGTAAAAGGAGAAGGTTTGTTTTTACTCGATTAGTATTGAAGCAAGAGATAAGTGCTTTTACCTTTTTAAGTACAGGAACAGTGAATAAAAATACATTATTCTAAGTAGCAGAGTAGAATTTTGCAAAGGGGGAACACTGGAATGTTTGAAGAGCCCAACAAGGCCTGATTAGAGTTTATCAATAAAGAATCACAGCTCAATCACACTATAAAAAGTCACTGCCAAACAGAAAGATTCATTCGAACATAGTGTACACTTAAACTAAGAGACCCAAACCTGTTCCACAAAGCCAGAATTATGACGATATGGAAGATCTGCTATTGAGCTCTGACCTCAACCCTATTGAACACCTTCGGAATGAATTGGAACGCACCCGAGGCCTCCACAAATCTCCACAAGCACACTCCAAAATCTAGTGGAACATCTTCCCATTAGATTAAAGGTTATTCTAACAACAAATTGGGACTAAATGTATAATGTAACGTTCAAACTACAGTATACGTGTAAAAAAAGGATGTCTCTGGATGTGGTAGCATGAAATCCTTCATTCACTTGAACTAGGAGCCCCAAACCTGTACCACAAAGCCAGGACTATGAAGATATGGCGTACATGGGTTGGAGTGGAAGATCTCCTGCTATAGAGCTCCGAACTCAACCCTATCGAATGCCTTTGGGATGAATTGCAACGCACCCGAGGACTCCTCACCTCAGTACCTGACTTTATTAGCATGCTGTAATCAAAAATTTAAGTTAAAAGTAAAATTTACAGTAACTTTTTATTAACATTGGTGGTGGATGGTGGGGGGGAATTCTAGTATAATTCAGAAAGGACAAGAGCATATAAATATCAAACTACCGTAGTTGTTTTTAGTTGGAGGAACACCTTTACAAATGAAAATGCAATAGTCCATGACTTGAGTACTTTTTTGCAGCTGCGTCTGCACCACTGGCGTCTGTCTTGTCCGTCTCCGTCTTTCTTTCTTGTGAGTTTAGCGCTCTTGTTCACTCGCCCGTCAATCGGTCGGTAGTTTCCGGGGTGCGATTTGTCCCCCTCCTTGCATTTTTTCTATTTCTTGATCTGTTTTTACTCAGTAACATACGATTTCAAATGTAGTTAAGTACAATACTTTAAACAAAACACTTTTACTTAAGTAAAAGTAAAACTACAGATTTTAAAAACTACTTTAAAAAGTAGAAATATACAAATTAACTGCTCATTTACAGTAACACAAATAAATGCAGTTTATTACTTTCCGCCTCTGATAGTGTTTTATAGTCTTATGTTCAAATACAGTGACTAGGAAATGAATTTGTCAAGATAATATTAAATATGATTAACACCAAAAAGCGCAAAATTCTGCCCATAGGTTCAGCAATACAACCCAAATCCCATGTGATTTCTACAGAAAAATCCTGGACTCTTTCTTTCTCTCTTCGCATATTTCTTTTATTTTATTTCTATACATTTCTTTATTTTTTCCCCACAGAATTTAACGTGACAGCAAATCAGAAGTAGCCATGTCCCCTTTTTCTTTTTTCCCTGTAGGATTTTTTTCCCCTCTCCCAGAAGACCTCCAAAACGGGTCCCCGGTGAAGCTATCTAGAGTCATAAAGTTTGAAAAAAGGGCAAGGGAAAGAAACTGTCACTGGGAGAGTGTTTTTTTGTGTTGAAAAAACAAACACGCAATCTGCTCAGGCTGATATGGACAGATGTGTATCTTGTAATTCTCGCACTCTAGGGAGAGCGCTGAAAGATGTGTAAATGTGTTTGCTTGTCTTTTATTCTTGTAAGACTTTTGTGCAGGGCATAATCTCTCAGACCCATGAGGAATTCGGGTGGGTTCAATGTGTTGGAAATTCCCATTCTTGGTCGATAACATCAGTGCAAATGGACAAGAGGGCATTGAAAGAGACGGTTCGCTTGAGAAACGGTCACTAGGGGGAGCCGAGGGCAACTTGCAGTGTTAAAACTATCAACCACATTCCTCTATTTGAGTAACTGGAGTAATTTTCTGTATCAAAATGCTTCCAGTAAAAGGAAAACTCCAAGTTTGAAATTTTTTTAAGTGAAAAGTATAGTGGACGAAAAATATACCTGGAAGACCTGACTTTTCTAGCCATTTAAGGAAGATCTTGAGTAGGTACGAAGGACACGTGTGTTGGAGTGGCAAACACAGACAGACAAACAGGTTTGGGTTGAGCCAGAGTTCTGTAGAAGGCCACTGAAGATCTTTCACTCCAACTGTATTGAACATTTCTGGACAAAACTTTGCCCATTGGGTAATTTGAGATCTTGTGACCATACGGAGGAAGCAAATACTTGGGACATAAACATATCATACACATACCCTTAAAATACGCAGGGTATTCTTTTAAAGATCATGTCTCTTATTTGGAACCAATTCATGAGATCTTAAGGCAGTTCATGACACTAGTTATCCATTATATACACACAGACGTGGACAACATTGTTGGTACCCTTCCATTAAGGTTGCCAAAATAACTTAAATCTGACACAAGTAAACGTAAGAAAATGTACTGAAAATTAACTAATAAAAAGACATTACTTTTGAATTTAAATAAAAAACTCATAATAATAAAACTGGCCTGGACAAAAATTGTGGTACCCCTAAAAATTACTGAAAATAATTTGCTAAAGTAAATAAAATTAAACTAAAGTGTGCCCTTTAATTAGCATCACAGATGCCTTCAAACTTGTAATCAGTCAGTCTGCCTATTTAAAGGGTCAAACATAGTCACTGTGCTGTTTGGGATCATGGTGTGCACCACACTGAACATGGACCACAGAGAAGATATATATTTATCTTTGATGGGAGTCTGTTGTTATAGTTGTAGGGGAAGAATTACAGGAAAATCTTTGCTAGGTGACTAGAGTCTGGCTTTAGTGCCATGTGTGAGAGAGAGCCAAATTCAGAATCCATCCTGCCAAAATTGAACAATACACTCTCCACGCTAGTTTGTCACACAACCTAATAAACTTCATGTAATCTTCCATTGAGGCTCATACCTCGTAAATCATTATCTAAAAGAACATAACAGCAATGCTATAAAGCATTTCTAGAAAACGATATTCTATAATACCTTCAATTTCTTTCACAAGTTTTATAATTATATTGTATTATTGGGAGATTGTTTTTTACACGGTTTGAGCTGAAAGGTCAGAATGCGTACATTAAAGCTGATGTTCCACAAAATTAGATCGGGTAAATCTACCAGAACCAGAGGTTCAAAGAATAAAAGTTGTGCATTGTTAGTTGACCCGTTAAGGTGTTGATTTAAAATTAGAAGGTCATAAGTTAAAATACCAGCAACATCAAAGTGCTACTGCTGGGCCCTTCAGTAAGGCCCTCAACTCCTTGCTTGTAATCATAAAATAATTGTCAGTCACTATATTTTAAAGTAGGTCTAAAATTTGTTGCCATATGGAGGTTCAGAATGTAACACTTGTCATGAGCTTCAGCTTGCCTTGTCTTAACAACACCATCAGCCTGGTGGTGGTGGTGCGATGATGTGCGGATGTCAGTTATGTATTTTTTAAATGCCACATTGCCTCAGTTCTGCTATAATAATCAGGTATT
>NC_139581.1:27863107-27865607 GCF_946808225.1 Silurus aristotelis
TTTTAAAACAAAAAATTGAATAAAATACCTGCTTGGTTGAATAATATATCAAATAATATAACATAAAAAAATAAATACAAATTAGAATCAATCAAATGTATGCAATAAACTTTTTAAAATATTGCTTAAACTGAGTCATCAATTAAATTACCACAAATTAAATTGATTAAATAAAATGCAATATATGGAAAAATTGTATTGAACGGTTTACATATTTGTATGTGTGTGTTTGTGTATGTGTTTTACATTTATATATAATAAAATAAAAAAAAAACATCTACTTAACTGTTCTACTTATTTCTGAATACTTTATCAAATGTCTTCATTCCTTCCATCCTTCATTCATTTATCCTTCGAAGAGAAATTCTTGAAGCTGGACATAAACTTCGCGGATGACAGGAATTGGCGGCGATTTCACGCATGTGCAGAACAAAATCTTGTTAGCCATAGTGACGCTGCACTCAAAGTGTGAGGTGGAGACTAAACAAACTTGAGTTTCACCTAATATGTTCGTGAGGGAACTGATTTGAACTGTAAAAAGGGTTGCATTTGGGTACATAGTACTGAAATCCCGGTACGATAAAGGTTTGGTATAAATATGTGTACACCCCTAATATACACTGCCCTTCCAAAAATAAGGTACCACCTGGATTTAACTAAGCAAATAGGTAAGAGCCTCCCATTGGATAATTACTGCATGGGGGGGGTTATGTTTCAACTGGCAACACGTTATTTAACTCTGACTGATGCAGCGAGAAGCTTCTCATTTCTCAAACAACCATGTCGGAAGACACATCCTGTGGTCGTGGAAAAGACAGTAATCCGTTTCAGAAGGGTCACATTGTTAGCATGCATCAAGCAAAGAAAACAAGGGGATCGCTGCAACTACTAACATTAGGTTAAGAACTGTCCGACGCGTTATTAAAAACTTGAAGGATTATGGGGAACCATCACCTTCGAGGAAGAAATGTGGTCGGAAAAAGAATCTTGAATGATCATTAAATGGTAAAAAAAAAAACAGTAGTGAAAGAAAGTAAGAGCATTTCCACATTTACAATGCGAAGGGAACTCAAGGGATTGGGACTAAACTGCTGTGTAGTCTTAAGAAAACCACTGATCATTGAGGCTAATCTGGAAAGAAGGCAAACAGTTGTTTAGGAGCATAAAGATTGGACTCTAGAGCAATGGAAGAAGGTCATGTGGTCTGATGAGTCCAGATTGACCCTTTTCCAGAGTGATGGGCGCATCAGGGTTAAGAAGAGAGGCGGATGAACTGATGCACCCATCATGACTAGTGTCCACCGTACAAGCCTGTGGGGGCAGTGCTATGATCTGGGGTCGCTGCAGTCGGTCAGGTCTCGGTTCAGCAGCGTTATGTGCCCAAAGAATGAGGTCAGCTGATTAAATAATGTACTAAATGAACAGGTTATTCTATTAATGAATTTTTTTCTTCCCTGATGGCACAGACATTTTCCAAGATGACAAAGGCAGGATTTATTGGGCTCAAATAGTGAAAAGAGGTCCAGGGAGCATGAGGTATAATTTTCACACATGGATTGGTAGCCACAGAGTTTAGACGTTAACCCCATTGAGAATCTTTGAGATGGGCTGGAGAAGACTTTCCTATCATCCATACAAGATCTTGGTGAAAAATTACTGCAACTCTGGACGGAAATAAATGTTATATGAAACAAATGACATCGCAGAAGCTTGTGAAGTGATGTTGTGTTATTGTATAATCATGATATTGTGATGTGTTATTGTATAATCATGATATTGTGATGTTGTGTTATTGTATAATCATGATATTGTGATGTTGTGTTATTGTATAATCATGATATTGTGATGTTGTGTTATTGTATAATCATGATATTTTGATGTTGTGTTATTGTATAATCATTATATTTTGATGTTGTGTTATTGTATAATCATTATATTGTGATGTTGTGTTATTGTATAATCATGATATTGTGATGTTGTGTTATTGTATAATCATGATATTTTGATGTTGTGTTATTGTATAATCATGATATTGTGATGTTGTGTTATTGTATAATCATGATATTGTGATGTTGTGTTATTGTATAATCATTATATTGTGATGTTGTGTTATTGTATGATCGTTATATTGTGATGTGTTGTTGTATGATCATTATATTGTGATGTGTTATTTTATAATCGTGATACTGTGATGTTGTGTTATTGAGATGTGTTATTGTATAATTGTGATATGTGTTATGGTATATTCGTGATTTTGTGTTTTTTATTGTATAATCGTGATATTGTGTTGTTTTATTGTATAATTATTATATTGTGATGTTGTGTTATTGTGATGTGTATTTAATACTCGTGATAATGTAATGTGTTGTGTAATTGCAATTTGGATAATGTTGTGTTATTGTATAATTGTGATATTGTTATGTTGTGTTATTGAGATGTGTTATTGTATAATTGTAATGTTGTGATGTTGTGTTATTGAGATGTCTTATTGTATAATTGT
>NC_139581.1:27868107-27875607 GCF_946808225.1 Silurus aristotelis
CATCTCTCCACCTCATCCATCATTTGCCTTGAACAAACGAATGAAACACACATGCTTTCCTATTTTCCTCCCTCCCTCGGCTGCTGTTCGTTCCCTCGTTCTTTTCCCTTCTGCCTTCTTTTCTGTCTTCTCACTCTCTCTTTCACTCTCTCTCTCTCTCTCTCTCTCTCTGACAGTGGGACAGTAGGCCTGTGGGAACTGTGACTTGCTTTCACACTTGTTTGGTGCTGATACTGTGTGTGTGTGTGTGTGTGTGTGTGTGTGTGTGTGTGTGTGTGTGTGTGTGTGTGTGTGTGTGTGAGAGATTGTGATGTTATATGGTATTTAATTGTGATATTTCGATCAGAAATTCTGAAAGAATTGTTGTGATGCTGCTGATGTGTTATCATATAATTGTTGTAATTGTGATGATGATGATGATCTTGTGTTATTGTGTTATCGTGATATTGTGATGCTGAAGTGCTATTGTGTAATTGTTGTAATTGTGATAATTAAACTGTCGTAGAATTGTTATATTGTGATGTGTTTTGAATGTGTTTTTGTGACAGTGTTATTGTAGAATTGTGATTTTGTGTTATTTTCCAAATGTGTTATAGTGTGATGTGTTATCGTTAATCATGATTCTGTGTTGATGTTGTGTTATTGTATGATCACGATATTGTGATGTTGTGTTATCGTGCAATTGTTGTAATTGTATAACTGTGATATTGTGACGATAATGTTGTGTTATTGTTTATGTCCTCATTGTGATATTGTGATGATGTTAATGCGATGTAATATTATTGTTTAATTGTTGTAATGTCTTATATAATTGTGACATTGTGCTGCTGATGTGTTATTGCGTAATTGTGATGACGATGCTGTTTTATTGTGTAATTGTTGTAATTTGGTTTAATTTTTACACATTTGAACTTCTTACTTCTTTTAAACCTTGTCGTGAAAGAACCTCGCTTCTGCTTTACGATAGGAGCAAACTCACAGTTTCAGATGTTCACAGTCTACAAAAGGAGGACAAAATGATAAAAAGTAACACAAAACGTTAGAGGAATGAAAGAGACAGAAAGACGGAGAGATAAAGAAACAGACTGTCCAAGTCTACACTGGAGTCCTTTATTTCTTAGTTGCACCTCCCACATTACTCCGCTGAAATGCGTTACACTTACAACTGTAGAAAGCGTCAGAACAAAAAGTACCTCGACTTAGCCGATTACGCTCCAAAATGGAATTAGAAACAATAAACAACAAACAAACTGACACAAACAACAACAACAACAACAACAGCAACGACAAAAAAAACAATCCGGTCCTTCAACATGTCAAGACGAAGAAAGTCTTTTTTTTTTTTTTTTTTTTTTTCCTTTTTTTTTATTATAGAGTTTGGCAAGACGACTCGACAGGGACCCGAACATCGCACAAGCTTGACACAACTGTAGAAAAAAAAAGTTTGACACCAGTCATGCGTTTTTTTTTTTTTTTTTTACTTTTTTTTTTATGAAGAAATATCTTTGATTTTTTTTATGCTTTTCTTTATTATATTTTACCCCTTTTTTTATATTGTACACAATTCATAAATGTGTCAACCCCCAAATAAAAAAACCGAACAAAAAAACAAGTAATAACTATATCATAGAGCCGTTTCATTAAAAGACTTGAAGGTTTAATAGTTTAATACTATCTGGCACGCAGACATTACTCGTGTTCTCTGGCTTCACCACAAGGTGGAGCTCAAGAGCAGTGCTATTCAGTAAACCAACTGTGGAAAATAAATATGTCGGGTTTTTTTTTTTTTTTTTGACATACACAGCAATAAGAACAGGAAAAAAAATATCATAAAAATAACAAAGCCTTTACACAAACAATGAACCCATGATTGTCTAGAAATGAAACACACCAAAACGGAATAGCTAGCTGCTAGCACGCAGACTGCATTGTGACGTCAGTATGTTAGAGAGCAAGACTAAAGGAAAAAAATGTAAAAAAAAAAATTCTTTCTAAAAACTTTCAGAAAAAGTTTTTTTCTGATAAAAAATGTTTTTACAACCTTTCACCAAAAAATTATTTTTTTTTATTTATTCTTCAAGAAATGTGATTTTGCCTTTCATTGGACAGTGTAGAGAAAATGGGCGGAGTTCAGGTTAAAGATGCAGTGCTTTGATGGACACGATCGGACTCGTATTGTATTGTATTTTATTATTTTATTTGATTGATTCTATGTTTTATATTTATATATATTACAATACATTTACACACCAGTCAAGTTTGTGACCCCCGTCCCTTTAATAAGGTTGATTATTCTAGTTTAAAAGGAAGGTCATCAGTAACAGTGTGTGTGTGTGTGTGTGTGTGTGTGTGTGTGTGTAATGTCTCAAGACAAAATAATGTCTAAATACATAAAAAATCGAATATTAAAAACAAGGTTATGATAATGACAGACAAATAAGCATAGACTGACAATCTGTGTGTGTGTGTGTGTGTATATGTGTGTGTGTGTGTGTGTGTGTGTGTGTGTATGGGATGTAATTATTTCTTTTAATTGTTCTATCGTAGTGTTTCACTTTTACGTGTCCACGAGCTGCCGTTGCTGTACAAAACATAAAAACTGGACATAATAAATACGCTTTTTGTTACTGCTATGAGCAGCATTATCATCATCATCATCATCATCATCATCATCATCATCATCTTTCTCATATCACCATCATAAAAAAAAAAAAACATCAATCAGAATCAATTTAAACAAATGTGTAATGCCAGGTCATGAAATGACTAGTGTTTTTAGAAACTGTGTGTGTTTACGTGTTTGTACATTGCGAGGACCCTGATACTGGTGTATTCTGTAAACCAAAGTGCTCTACTCAGCAGTGGGCTGTACATGGCGAGCGAGGTGAGTGCGAGCTTGGTGCGAGTGCCTGCGGTTGGGGTTAGAGGTCACAGAGGTCAGACGTGAAGGTCATCATACGTGACTGAGGGACTGGATGGCATTGGACTCGGTTGCACGTCCGAGCGTGTGCCACACCGAAGTGGCGTGAGAGGGTGGGGGCAGGGGGTCTTTATCGGCCAGAGACAACATCATGGCGTAAGCCTAGAGAGAACGACAGAGAGAAGAAGAAGAAAAAGCGAGAGATCAGGACAACAGTACAAAAAAGTGTGTCCTCATTGTGCTTCATTAGTCTTTTACTGTAACACTTTCTGTATCTATAAAGTATCAGTCCCCACTTTGGTGCATCTCAGACCTGATTCACGCGAGACAATTTTTGAGGACAGGGGCGGGACAGTTCGAGGGGGTTGTGTCACCGTAATGCAGAATCAGTGCAAACTTAATTGATCAATGTGTAGCGACTGAAACAAGTGCGGGAAAATGGCACATGCGAAACAATTTTAAACAATTTTTTTTAATGTATAAATAAAACAGACTGCAAAAATCAATAAAATGGAAATATATATATATAAGTTTTTTATTCTTTCAGTACCAAATGATACCTGTTCACAAGCTGTTTTTTTGGGGACCTCTGCTATGGAGAACTATTACATAGAATCGAGTCCACCGTTTGCTGTCTATTGGAATGAAGGACCTGAGTCCAAGTTTTCTACAACTTGGACAAGTGGAAAATTGTAGTCAAGTCTAATAAAAAATAGGGTCCAATTTGTAAAACATCCGATTATCAGTCCCTATTGGTTGAGCTTATATACACATTCATATATGTATACATGCACACACACATGAAAATACACACACACACACACACACACACACACACACACACACACACACACACACACACACACACACACACACAAAAGGGACCAAGTGCTTGGGGGTTGGTAGAAATTACACTTTAATTACCTAATAATGACATCATACATAATTAATCAGCTAATTAGTAACCTAAAAAAATGTGATGTCACGTAGTATAATTATCTCGGAGTGCATGAGCGATGTTGACTGATTCCTGATTAAGTTTTTCATACCTGCGATTTGGACTTCCTGTACAGGGGCTGTTTCAGAGCTTCAGGCATGTGGGCGGAGTCGAATCCTGCGACATCACCGTCACTGAACTCAGCCTCCTCGGCGGTGAAGCGTCGGATGTGATCCAGCGCGGGGAATCCGCCGTGCTCTTCGTCCTCGTCGTCCTCGTCGAACCTGCCGCGTACGTTTGCGTTATTCGACTTCGCAGGAGTGTTTTATTACACAAAACAAGCAAACAAACAAACAAATCGCACCTCTGTGGTGAAGATTTGCACTCCAGAAGTCCATCGGCGGCGGCGTCGTAGTCCAGCTCGTCGTTCATGCCGTCGTTGGGGCCGTCGTCGCACAGGTTCCTGGACGCCGCTTCGTTGTCTGGTTTGCTTGTGTCGCAAAGCTCTGCTTCCTCTTCCTCTGCTTCCTCTACGCCAGGCTCCTCCCCTTCCTCCTCATCTAGGTCATGTGATGTCGACTGGGTTGCGACTTTGTCGTCCTCGAATTGGCCGCCGTTTAAACTGAAAAACGTGAAACGAGGTTTAACCAACATTCGCATGTGTGTGTGTGTGTGTGTGTGTGTGTGTGTGTGTGTGTGTATGGCCAGCTTTGGCAGAGCAGCACACGTTCTATCATCAAGGCACTTAAACAGTTTCTCTCTCTCCCTTTTTCCCATCGCTGGTTTATTTTACTCTTCTCCTTCTCAAATTCTCAGTTTCCACACCACCTCTCCCTCTCCCTCCATCTCTCCCTCCATCTCTCCCTCTTTCAGTCTCGTTCTCTTGTTTATTTTCTTGACTACCTTCGATTCATCTAATAGGGCAAATATTTAGCTGACAGGCTCATTCGGTGAGAGCCGAGCAAGAGCGGTCGTATCTACTCCTCGGGGCACACACACACACACACACACACACACACACAGACACACACACACACACACACACACACACACACACACACACACACACACACACACACACACACAGTCCAGAGGAAGAGGGCTGGAGTCGTGCGCTACAAGCGATTTGCTAATTACGGGTCTGGAAGTCTCTCTCGTCACCTCCCCAACTCTGTACATTACCTACTGAAAGAAAGAAAAAGTGGAATGTGTGTGTGTGTGTGTGTGTGTGTGTGTGTGTGTGTGTGTGTTACCAAAAGGACTATATATATCAGGAAATGAAGGATCAGAGAATGAAGTGCAGGATTTGCACATACACACTAATTACACAGCCAGATGAGGAGAAAGTGGAAATATGAGAGAAGGAGGGAGGGAGAGAGAAAGAGAAAGAACTGAGAGAGAGAGAGAGAGAGAGAGAGAGAGAAAGAGAGAGAGAGAGAGAGAGGTAGAGCGATAGAGAAAAGAGAAGAAAAAGAAAACATAGGGAGATCATAAGGGAGAGAGAAAAAATGTAAGCAAGAGGAAGAAAAAGAGAAAGGGAGTGAGAGAGAAAAAAATTTAGGGATAGAGGGAAAGCAAGGAAGAAAGTAGGAAGAAATTTGGGAGAGAGGAAGAAAGTGGAGAAGCGAGAATGAGAGAAAGGAACAGAGGGATTGATAGAAAGTGAGAGAAACAATGGGACTAAGAAAGAGAGGGAAAGGGAGAGAGAGAGAGAGAGAGAGAGAGGGGGAGGGAAAAAAGGGAGAGAAGGAGAGAAAGATAAGGAAAAGGGAGATTTGTGGTAGATCGAGAGAGAGAAATGGAGAGAAGGAAAGACAGAGACAGAGAGAGAGAGAGAGAGAGAGGAAAGCAAGAGGGAGGAAAGGCTGGGGGGGAGAGAAAGAGACAGAGAGAGAGAAAGAGAAAGAGAGCAGGATGGCGTGATGATGAAAACAGATTGGTTAATTAAAGGGGTAATTTGTGGAGGATGAAGTATCTATCAGGAGCCGTCACTTTGACAGGAAACACTCAGCAACCCCTGACCTGCAGTCCCATGCCTACTTCCTGTTCACAAACACATGTTGGGACCAGATGTGGGCTGTCGTTACCTACACACACACACACACACACACACACACACACACACACACACACACACACACACACACACACACACACACACACACACACACACACACACAAACTCACATACAAACACAGAAACACCAACTCACATACACCTTCTGTTTCTCCCTCTCTCTCATTTTCTCACACACACACACACACACACACACACACACACACACACACACACACACACACACACACACACACACACACACACACACACACACACACACTTGAGTAGACAACGTTACACACCCAGACAATAAGCCAATCACTGAACAAGTCCAGCTGTAGACCGACCTATCGTTAACTCTCACAGACCACTGGCGACAGGGTAATTAATAACACACACACACACACACACACACACACACACACACACACACACACACACACACACACACACACAGAGGTTAATTAATAAAGTCTGAAGCTCACTAATGTTTGTGTGTAATTACTTCGCTATCCTGCCTCTGGCAAACGGTGTGGATGGAAGCCTGACAGAGCGCTCTCGTGTGTGTGTGTGTGTGTGTGTGTGTGTGTGTGTGTGTGTGTGTGTACAGTTTGATATGTTCTGATTTCACAGCATTGGGAATTAGATTGTACTCCAAGCACACTGATGAAAAGTTTCCTAAGTGACTCATAAATCAAAAGAACACACAGCCAAAAAACATGTGCTGACTGATGATGATGATGATGATGATGAGGAGGAGAAGCAGGAGGAGAAGCAGGAGGAAGTGGATTATAATGATGATGATGAAGATAATGAGAATGATGAGAATGATGATGAGAATGATGAAGATGATTATGAAGATGAGGTTGATAATGAGCATGACGAGGATGATGAAGATGATTATGAAGATGAGGTTGATAATGAGAATGACGAGGATGATGAAGATAAGGTTGATAATGAGAATGATGAGGATGATGCTGATAATCATAATGATGAGGACGATGAGGATCATAATGATGGTAATGATGATAAGGATGAGAATTATGATGATGATGATGATAAGTAAGATGATGAGGAAGAAGATGATGATAATGGTAAGGATAAGGAGGATGAAGGTAATTATGATGAGGAGGAGGTTTGAGATTATGAGAAAGAAGATGGGGATGATGAGGATGATGAGGGTGATGATGAGGATGATGATGATAGGACTTACCCTTCGTCAGAGTGTGGAGGCGATACAGCGCTCTGGCCACTGCTGCTGATGAAATTCCGAATTTCGTTGAAATACGAGTCCTCTTTATCGTCCAGAATAGCGCTGCTACTGTCCAGCTCTGACTGTGGTGACGACATTGCTGTGCCTACACACACACACACACACACACACACACACACACACACACACACACACACACACACACACACACATTAGAACTTACTGAAACTTTCATTTTCATTGGCTTATTTGAACTGTTTCCTAGTTTTCTGGTTATGTTTATTTTTCTACTTGTTTCTGTTCGTTGTGTAGTTGTTTTTTAAAAGTTGTTTCAACTTGTGTAGTTTTTTAGTTTGTGTTTAGTTGTTGTG
>NC_139581.1:27883107-27898107 GCF_946808225.1 Silurus aristotelis
AGCCCAAACAAACAAACAAACAAACAAACAAACAAAAAATCATAATCAATTATTCAATGAACAATTAGTTAAATGCATGAATTACATTAGTCCTTTGTTTTACTTTTAATATCCTTTTATCGAAGCAAAGAAAGTTTTAATATATTTAATTTAATGGATTTATTTATTTACTATTTAAAAAAAAGAATGTATTTGTTTGTTTGATTGTTTTTAGGCCATAGCTATTCATTTATGTCACAGAACTATTGTAAAACTAAAACATCTATCCTGTCAACCATTGAAAGCAGAAATAGCTTAAATAAATGGACAAATTAGTAAATAAATAATTCATTCATAAATTTATTAATTAAATAAAGGAAATCCAAGTAATCATGGAAATATTACAAACTTAAGATATCTACCAATAATGGTGAACCCTTAAACAAACAAACAAATAAAGTTAACAAACTAAATAAATAATAATCCAGATACTAAATGAACAAATAACTAACTGCATTTAGTTTAAAGGGTAAATAAATAAATATGTAATTAAATAAACAAATAAATGAAAACCAATTAATAATTAAACAAACAACTAACTGCATACATAATGTTAATTAATTGATGAATTAAAAAACAACAACATATATATAGGCCATAGCTATTCCTTTATATTCCTTTATATAACCAAGTGTGACATTTTACACAACTGAGATAACAAAACTTCTCCCAACAGTGACAAGGTGGAGGAGTTGTGCTACAATTTGTAAATGAATCTTTTAGTCTTTCATTGTACAACAACCCTGCTTTGTGTTTTATAGCAGAGAATGTGCATATACTTCAACAGCAAATGCTACCATAAGGCGCCATTAGCTATAGATTCCAGATGTAAAGTCATTTTGAGACGTTGGAAGTCAGACACCTTTCTTCATATGACGAATGCATAGAACTTATGTCATGTATTGTGAGTTAAGACTGTGCTTCAGGATGTTAGGATTGCCATAGAAAGTATTATAAAAAGAAAGATGAAAAACTGTCAACTGTAAAAAATTTGCGAAAATGATAATAATTAACTTCATATACAGATTAATCTATTAAACTATTGTTAAACTATTCACATGAGTCAGCAAACATTAAAACTACTTCAATATAAAGCTCTGAAATTCTATGAGCATGGGAATGCTACCTGCTACAGTCTGCATGTTGCTTCTCGGACCTGAATAGACTTTTTACGGTCCCATCATGCCTAGGCGGGGACAGTGTGTGTGTGTGAGACAGTAAAGCAGATGCTGATAGGACACCTCATTAGGCTGTGTGTGGTGTGCATGTGGATGTTATGGAGCACAGACACTGAGCAGACGTGCCGTATAAATCTGCCTAGTCAAACAGCCTGTAAAAAAGAAGCTGGAACAGCCAATAAAACACTATAGCAGATGACTGTGTGTGTGTGTGTGTGTGTGTGTGTGTGTGTGTGTGTGTGTGTGTGTGTGTGTGTGTCAGTGAAAGTGAGAGAAAGCACTTAAAAATAATACGTAATTCTACACCCATGATAAAAAAATACACACACTTACACACTTATAGTCCCTTCATGAGGGTTAGCATGAATTACACACAGGCTGAAAGACGTCCCACCACACACTATTTCTCTGACTAGCAAATCTGGAGTCTACCATTTGCAACATGAAAGATTTAGCGTACAGAGAACAAAGAAAGTACTACAACTGTAGCCCCAATTTTGAAATCTTGGTTCAAATAGAAGAAAGGCTAGAATCAAAGATTCCAAAGTATGTGCTTTAGTGGGAAGGCAATGTAAACCCGACAAATAGAGACAACTTGAAGAACATTTCAGGAAGCTTACCTGTGGGTGAAAGAGGAAGCCTGGTGCGGGGCGCATATACTTTTCCTTCAGCGCCTCGAAGGGATCAGTCGCTTTTCTCTTTTCAACCCTGCTAAAAGTTCAAATTTCATTAACTCTTTTACATACAGTATGCATCATTGTGTATTTTCATTTTAATAATTTTAGCTATGGTTTGTAGCTATACAGTGGTAATTAAAGGGGTTTGTGATTGACAGTACCTGTAAATTGGGTCCATAAAGAATGGGGTGGGTCTTGCGTGCTGAATGGTGGAGTCTGCTTTTGGAGGCTTTGTCTCATTTCTGTCTTCTACAATTATGTGGTTCTTCCATGACTCCCCTGATCTAAGGCGTGTGCTTCTGCCCCGTCCGCCCAAACTCAGGTCTAGTGGTTGGTCTTGATTAGCCGAGAGTATATGTGGCACATCTAGCTTTGATTTGGCAAAGGACTGTGTTAGGCACTCTTCTTTGCGCTTCGTGGTGAGGTCAAAGGGAGATTCAGCAGTACTGCCTTGTGGCTTTTTGTTCTCTTGCAATGGGCTTTCTGACTCTCCTTTGTGGCCTCGAGGTCGAAGATGCTCCCTCTCATGGAATTGATAGACTGGGGGAGAAAAGGCAGGGAAGAAAGGGAGGGGAAACATGGCAGGGTAACCCAGTGGGTCCCCTTTTTTATTGTGTAGACCTGCCAGTCCTGTGGAGCCAAAGTATTTCTCTGCAATGGATGCAATGGCCTTGATGGAATCATTGACGGCTCCAGAAACAGCATTGCGCTCATCTGAAGTAGGAGAAAAAAGTCCTTGTGGAGGCACGTCAGTCCCATTTTTGTTGACCGAACTGCCATTGCTGGAACTGCCACGGGTGGGGCTTTGACCCATGGTAGGACTACTGGATCTCCTCTTTAGTTCTTTCCTATTTTCACGATCCCGATCACTTTCCACGTCGCTGTCCAGTTCCGACCCAGAAGTACTCTCTAGCTCACTTCCGCTTGGTGTGCTTACATCATCTAGGTCACTACTCTCTGAATTGTCACTTGTCTTGATGCTTTGTCTTGCCTTGGTGGCAGAGCCTTCTATTAGATGCTCTGACCCATTTTCTGTTCCTTTCCCATTGATCGAGTGCTTTCGGAGGCTCATCAGGAAGTCCTGAGACTCTTGCAGCCCAGGCACAGGTGAGGATACCGGTGGACTCTTCTGGAAATCCAGGGCTGGGGGGCATTTTATGGGAGTTGTTGCAGGTATGAGGGTTGGCCGGTGGTACAATCCAGATGGGAAGAGTCCTGGAAAACTGAAAGGGAATGCTGCAGATGCTGCTGGAAATGTTAGTCCTCCGTGGTGCCTATTTGGCCCAAAATAATCTGCTAAACCAGCAGAGCCTGACCCAATTCCCAGAGTGGACTTGTCCATTCCAGGAGTGCCAGGAAGAGCCATGCCAGGGCCAAAGAGCCCTCCTGCGGCAGCGGCAAAATGGTTTTTGCCTTCGCAGAAACGGCGGTGTTTGTTAAGGGAAGAAGTGGTGCTAAACATCTGGCCACAGTCTTTGCATTTGATTTGAGTCCGACAGTCGGCATGCATGCGTTTGTGCCTGCACAGGTTTGAGAACTGGGTGTAGGACTTGTGGCACACCTCGCCTGCACACAATCAAACACACAGTGTAAGTACGGCAGGGGGACATGTGATTATGTAATGCCATACACACACATCTACAATACTTATGCTTACTAAATAAGATGGAAGAAAAGATAGGAGTAGATAAGAATATTGTCTTGTTCACACACCCAGAGCAAAGTAATATTGTGAGACAATGACATATGGTGGCAAAGGGACACAGGCTGAGGCTAAGAGACAGCACAATGGCTCTATTTTAGTCGTGAGAAGGAAACTGAGTTGAATGAATCCTATCCTGCAGGTCTGTTCCCATGGATTAGCCTCACTGACCTGCCTCTCACACACGCAAACATGTCTAAAAGCCTTCAAAAGGTTCCTCATGATGGAAGCAAATCGATCAAAGGTTCTTATAAAATCGCCCTTTTCCCGGCAATACACTCCTCGTCAAATAACTGTCCTCATCACGAAACACGTCTTATCACGCTGAGTATTGTATATATCCAGCACTTCAACTTACACACAATGAGTCAAGTTTAATACAATAAACTTTTATTTATAGCTCAACACCCAACACCTCACATGAGAAACTAAGCCGTTAAACCATCACCATCACTCATAATTACATGTCCCTATGTATTACAGGGAGGAAGAAGGTAAATCAGTGTGTGTGTGTGTGTGTGTGTGTGTGTGTGTGTGTGTGTGTGTGTGTGTGAGAGTGTGAGAGTGTGTGTGTGTGTGTGTGGTATTAGGTGTGAAGTTAACTTCTGCACTTGACTGTGTTTATAGCTAAAAGGCCTCTTCAAGACCTGGATCAAAAGCGTAAATGTAAATATTAGTGCAAAGGCAGAGGATGATACTCTATGTGTGTATAAGTGTGTGTGGGATCTTGTATGTGTGATCAGGTCTTTCTTCCTGCTCATGTGTAACTCATACACACACATAGACATAGGGTAAGCTGGTGTTAAGTCGACAAGGGAGAACTCTGTGTGTTTTGTCAGTTGGACTAAATATTATACACACATTCCAGGCTGGTGAACATCCACTGGTAAAAATTTGTGCTAAGACCGGAGGTATGTATGTTTAGTGTGTAAATTGGTGTGAAAAATAGTGTGTGTGCTTATATCTTTGTGAGGACCAACTGTTCCCACAAGCATACAAATACCTAAAAGTTTTGACTTGTGTTATACCTCATGAGAATCCGGTCCTTACAAGTAAAACTGCCTAAATGTTTCCTTCCGGTTGCTGAGGTTGAGGAGGTTAGGGTTCAATTTAAGTGTAATAGGTGTAAGCATATTAAATAGCTGCAATGAAAGATTCTCATAAGGGGAAAGTGTGTGTAACACAAAAATGTGTGTGCCTGGGTCCTTTAGAGTTTGCCTAAATATGTGGGCATGACTATCTTATATGGCATACAGTGTGTGTGTGTGTGTGTGTGTGTGTGTGTGTGTGTTTGTGTGTGTGTGTGTGTGTGTGTGTGTGTGTGTGTGTGTGTGTGTGTGTGTGGACCACCCTGCTCAAGCACGGTACTGTTTTCCAATCAGATCTGGACTTTACATAATAGCATCTCTGCAATATTCTGATATCAAGATTTAGCCCAATCTGGCCGTCACCATATGCACGCATACACAAACACACACACACACACACACACACACACACACACAAACACACACGCATATTTTTGCACATTTACACATACTACTTACAACTGCACTGCGAGTAGTTCATGTACAGTTCACATGCAATTGAAGTGGATATGAGCAAACAAAAGCCCCCCACAGATACCACTGTTGGCTGGGATGCAGTGTCTGTGTTTGTGTGTGTGTGTATATGTGTTTTTGTGGTCATTAGCTGTTGTTAGAGCCGCTTGTTTTAATGCTGATTGCTGTAAATGGTTGAACTACATGTGGTAGCTATTTGTCTGGAATGGCCAGTGTTGCCTTGTTACTGTGTGGCCAAGGGAGACGACAACATCTTGGTGGCTGCACCGAGGTCAGCACGTACAGGGTCAGGGCAAAGGGGCCAAGGGGCGAAGATCAAAGTTCATAGATGGGCCACAGGGGCAAAGTGCGGGATGCAATGAAAGCATGGTCAAAAGCGACGTTCTTCCAAAGGAGAACCTCAACCGAGGAATTGTTCCGAATCTCAGTTGATTAATTTCTTGCTTTGCTAGCCGACGAGAAAAATATTTGATACAAAGACAAATTCTGTGAAAAAAATCTTGCGATAAACTCCATATCCTACGTCCTTGAGGTCCTCAAAATTCATGGATCATGAAGTTATATGCATCCAATCAGATTCCGGCTTCTCAAATCACTGTAACATGTTATCGTGATCGAACGAGTGTGTGTTGATGGCATATGTGTGAGTATACGAGTGTGTGTGTCAGACTTACATATGAAGGGGGTGAGAGACTTACACATGAAGGGCTTGACGGACGAATGGATGTGTTTGTGCTGCTTGAGGCCGGACGACGTGGCAAAGGTTTTGCCGCAGTCGGGGCAAGCGTGCGCCCGTGCACCTACGTGCTGCGAACGGATGTGCCTCTGCAAGTTACTCGGGTCTGTAAACACCTGCTGGGTGAGAGGGACGCACACAAGCACACACATACATACATACACACACACACACACAAATACATACAATATCACATGGCCATTCTCATACAAGGAAATGCATACAATGTAATGACAGAGAGATTAACACACAAAAAACACACACACATGCCCACACACATACACACAATACACACTCTATACACACTCTGTAAGTAGGTAATGGAGAAATTCTTGCCTATGAATGACAGGAAGGACATACAGAAACATAGACATATTTAGACATGGGTACAACCTGGTTAAAACATGGGTAAACCATGGGTAAAACACACACAAACATAAACACACACACATACACACTACAAAGAGCCCACTCATACAAATACATGTGTGAGAAGGGTTAAAGGTAAAGGAAGCCTTTCGACAAAGCACCAGCAACGAGATTCATGTTTGTTTCCGATTTTATTCTCAGTTTTTTCTTCTTTTTTTCTTTGCGTTGTCTGTGTTGGAAAGAACAATGAGGAAGTGGATGGAGGAAAAAAAAAACCTAATCAACAATGCTGTGATTTATAGAGCTTGTGCATAAGTATTCACCCCCACAACCTCTTAAAACTGCCTTTATTGTAAAGTTAAGTGCTTAATACGGGTCGAACAATCCCTTGGCATCAATAACAGGAAGCTGGAATATCAGGAAGCTGAAAAGCTCGCAAAGCCATTTTAGTGGACCAAAAGAAAAGTATGTGGTATATAAATATGTGTATAGTAAAGCAACACTCAGGAAACATAGCTGTAACTCATAATTTCCAACCTTTGTGTAAGGAAAAAACAAGTAAACCCCACTTTAAATTTGAATTCCCACTCAGGAATTCAGGTTTCCTCAACCCCTGAGTTCAGCAAGTGGCATCCAGGCAATATGGCTGTTAGAGCATCAACCATGAACGGAATTAACATCAACGGTTTCTGATTTTTAAACGAGTTAAACGCACTCCGCAACCTCTGCCGATGCCTGGACTCTACCTTGGAGCAGTTTTCACATTCGTAGTGCTTGCCACTGTCATGCGACATCTGGTGGCGAATCAGGTTGGACTTCCAATTGAAGGCCTTCGGGCACTGGTCGCATTTGTACTCCCGCTCTTCCGAGTGCGCCTCGAGACTGGATGGAGAGATAGACAGAGAAAAAACATTGTTTGCATTAGATGGTTGTACTTTCTTTAGTGCATAACACAATGAAGAGAAAAAGAGGACAGAAGAGGAAGTATGAGAAGAAGAACAAAAAAAAAACATGAAAAAGATGAGAGATCCACAGAAAATTCAGATGATGCAGCTTCCTGTCAAACATGTGACTTGTGTCTTGAATGCAAGGGTAAGTGACTCAATGATTGTACACTATATGGAAAAAAGTTTATGGACACCTGACCACAAGATATTGGCTTTTACAACATCTGACTTCAACATTTAGTCCCAATTGCTCTTATAAAAACCTCTATTGTTCTAGGTAGATGTTTCCACACACAAAGATTGTGCTTGTGAAGATTAAGTACTCTAATTCTTCCCAAAGGTGTTCAATAGAGTTCGGGCTTGGATCTGCTCTGTAAAGCAGATTTTCATGGAGCTGACATTGGGCATTGTGATGCTGGAACAGGTTTGGGTCTTCTAGTTCAATTAAAGGGAAAATTTCATGCTACCACATATAAATTCATTCTGTACAATTAAGTGTAATACTTTATGGGAACCGTTTGAGAAAGAACCACCTATTGCTGGAAAAGTTGGGTGTCCCAATACTTTTGTGTCATCTATGCATCATGTGATGGAAGACTCGCTGTGACTGATCTCCGGCACATAAATGGTTATCATTTGCTGTTTAAAAAACATATCTAAGACACAAATATTACCTGTGTTCTCTCTGTATCATCTCTGTGTCCTCACTATGTTTCTCTGTGTCCTCACAACGTTTCTTTTTTTTATGTTCTCTGTGATTTTCCTCTGTCCTCTCTGTGCTTTCACTACTTGTTTCTCTGTGTCCTCTCTGTGCCCTTTCTGTGTCCTCTCTGTGCCATCTCTGTGTCCTCACCACTTGTTTCTCTGTGTCCTCTCTCTGTTTCTCTGTGGGTGTTTTTGTGTTATCTTTGTGATTTTTCTGTGTCCTCTCTGTGCCATCTCTGTGCCCTCACCACTTGTTTCTCCGTGTCCGCTCTGTGTCCTCACTATGTTTCTCTGTGTGTTTTCTGTGTTTTCTTTGTGATTTTCCTGTGTCCTCTCTGTGCCATCACCACGTGTTTCTCCGCGTCCTCTCTGTACACTCTTAGTGTCCTCTCTGTGTCCTCACTATGTTTCTCTGTGATTTTTCTGGCCTCTCTGTGCCCCTTACTACTTGTTTCTCCATGTTCTCTTTGTGCACTGTCTGTGTCCTCACTCTGTATTCTCTCTGTGCTATTTCTGTGTTCTCTTTGTGATTTTTTTGTGTCCTCTCTGTGCCCTTACTGCTTATTTCTCTGTGTTCTCTTTGTGTCCTTTCTGTGTAATCTCTGTGTCCTCACAATGTTGTCTCTGTGTTTTTTCAGTTTTCTCTTTGTGCGTTTTCTGTTTCCTTTTTGTACTCTATCTGTGTTCTCTCTGTGCCCACACTTTTTTGTTTCTCTGTGAACTCTCCGTAAGAGAAGGCGTGTCCTTACCTCTGACCATCGGGAAACACTCTTTCGCACTCTTTACACTCGTCGTGGGTGGCGCTCGGGATGGCCTGTTCTGGCAGCGTGAAGCCGGACGAAGGCCGGTTGGAACACGAGTGGTTCTGATGCTCCAGCAGCTCCGATCCCGATGGGAAAAGCTGCTCGCAGTCCTCACAGCGGAACTGGCGCTCCTCTGCACATAGGATGTGTGCGTGCGTGTTTGTATGTGTGCGGTGATAGTACGTTATTTCACTATTATAAAGACATTTATTTTTCCAAAGTGTGTGTGTGTGTGTGTGTGTGGGTGTGTGTGTGTGTGTGTGTGTGTGTGTGTGTGTGTACGATGTTACCATGTATATCTGGAGCCATGGCTTCACATGAAAACTCCTCAGCCTTCATGAACAGTATGAGTTCTTCACCTGGGGAAATTGTGCGCACCACACGGTAGGATATCTACACACACACACACACACACACACACACACACACACACATACACACACACCAAAAGAAGAATTAGAGAGCGAGAAAAAACAAAATGTAGTACACAACATTCCCTTACACACAAACACATTGGATAACTGAGCACACACACACACACACACACACACACACACACACACACACACACACACACACACAAATACATACTTCCCTTTGGCAGCACAATAGGGATTGCAAGAAACAATCAGAGATGGTGTTATTTCTGGCACGAGTTAAAGGTTTTGCTTGATTCACTTCCTGTGACATTTCGACATTCTTATTAGAGATGTCACATACACTCACACACACACACACACACACACACACACACACACACACACACACACATATATTAATATATATGTATATGCACCTGGTTTCTTTAAATAAACTTCGACCTAGGACATACCGGAGGACTGAATCTGTGTGCGTGTGTGTGTGTGTGTGTGTGTGTGTGTGTGTGTGTGTGTGTGTGTGTGTGTGTGTGCACGCGCAATTTAAGTTCGAACAACAAAATGCTTCTCTATTGTTTTACGGGAGAATGCAGGGAACTTAGTGAACAGCATGAGAACGATCAAACCCCACACACACACCTATTATACACACCTACACACACACACACACACACACACACACACACACACACACACACACACACACACACAGAAGTCAAAAGTTCGCAATAATATTGTGAATATGAGACAATGGATCATGTGATAGGAGACTCGATGTGACTGATCTCCGGCGCATAACAAACGCTTATCAGTTGCTGTTTGGGGCTAAAACATTTTTATTTAAGACAGAAATATTACCTGTGTCCTTTCTGTGTACTCGCTATTCAATTCTTTGTGTTTTTTGTGTTTTTCTGTGCTTTATTTGTGTAATTTTTTGTGTCCTCACTATGTTTTTTTTCTTTGTCCTCTCTGTTCTCTTTTTGTGTCATCTCTGTGTCCTCACTATGTATTTTTCTGTCATCTCTGTGTCCTCACTATGTATTTTTCTGTCATCTCTGTGTCCTCACTATGTATTTTTCTGTGTCATCTCTGTGTCCTCACTATGTATTTTTCTGTGTCATCTCTGTGTCCTCACTATGTATTTTTCTGTCATCTCTGTGTCCTCACTATGTATTTTTCTGTGTCATCTCTGTGTCCTCACTATGTATTTTTCTGTCATCTCTGTGTCCTCACTATGTATTTTTTGTGTCATCTCTGTGTCTTCACTATGTATTTTTCTGTGTCCTCACTATGTATTTCTCTGTGCTCTCCCTGTGTCCTCTTTGAGTCCTCAGCACGAGGTGGTGTCAAAAGATTTTTAAACCAGCTCTTCCAGCTCCCCTTGCACAGTATACTGGAAATCTTCTTTTCAAATCGTGTCAAGCACCTTCTGGGATTCACGCTGGATCTTCGCAATTCGGTCAAAGCGGCGAAGTCCGCAGGAGCCAAATGTTAAGGGTAGAGTGAGTGTGGAAGTAAGATTATTGTTCTCCGACGATCGGCATGCACAAGTTGCTGAATGGTTCCGAAAATTTTGGAGTGTTGAGCTCATTGAAGGTTTTCCCGATCTCTTTTTATCTCCCAGTGATGCTGAAGTGCACGTGCCACTCGAAAACACCTCGAATGACTCGTTGCAGCATCGCCATAAATCAAATGTCTGTTGTGTCAAACGTCTCTGTGGCAGATTTGCCAAGTTTCATGCAGAATTTCACGTTTGCTCTTTGTTCTAACTTACTGACTAACTTACCATGATGCGGTAACGGTCAGAAAAGCACCATTCAGCATTATTACTCTCGAAACTTTTTGATACCACCGCACATGTGTTTCTTTATATCCTCTCTGTGCTCTAACTGTGTCCTCTTTATGTTTTTCCTGAATCCTCTCTGTGTCCTGCTGCTTCTAGCAATACCTTAAAGTGTGCTAACAAAATGTATTTGTTTTTTCATGACCATGCGTACGTGTGTGTGTGTGTGTGTGTGTGTGTGTGTTAGTAGTCTTCCATCCACTGATAACACAAAGCTTGGAACTCACCATTGCAGTGACTTAGAATAACACACAGATAAGACTAAAAGTGTCTGAGTTCACACACACACACACACACACACACACACACACACACACACACACACACACACACACACATATGCTCACGACCGACACACACTGCATAATCCTTGACCCTTTCTAAGTCACAAAGTTCATTTCAGTGTTTATTACCCTCAACTTATTGCTCCTGAATGATTAGGTGAGTAAATACACCAACGCACACTAGTATATACAGACTGACAACCCACTCCACACACACACACACACACACACACACACACACACACACACACACACACACACACACACACAGAGCGCAACACTCCCCTTCTACGGCTCTTGCATTCTTTCCCTAATGAGAGGTCATTTCTTAGGCAGGTAACACCACACTCAACCTTTCCTGCTGCAACACACACACAAACACACACTCATACACACACAAAAGCTCTGCTCCATTGTGTAAGCGTGTATGAGAAGCGGATGTAACTCTGCCAATGTTCTGATAAACACAACCATTAGCTCTTCATTCAGTGCTGCACAAATGAACAACACTTCATTTCTTGCTGGCCTACGCCTGTTACTTACACACTCACACACACATTCAAACGCACACACACTTAAACACACTCCAGATAAGATTTAGCAACCTTTTAAAGCCTTATCTGTGATTTCAGGGTTGCCCCAAATGTTCTTAATAATTAATCAGAGGTGAAGATCAGCAGCTTTTCAGCACAGTGATCTGATTTAAACCGGGTAATTAATTTTTCTGGAGTGGCACACACACACACACACACACACACACACACACACACACACACACACACACACACACACACTTATTAGCTTTTCCCGACTGCCTAAAGAACACGTCTGCAAAAAATCCACAGGAAAAAATACAAATAAATAAATAAATAAAAAATTACTATATTGTACACTGCACACTATTTGATGCAAAAGTATTGGGACACCTGCCTTTTCCAGCCATATGTGGTTCCTCCCCAAACTGTTACCACAACCTTAGAGGTGCACAATTGTCTAGGACATCTTGCATGAAACTTCTTCACTTGATCTACAAAAACCCAAACCTCTCCATGAAGATTTTTTTTCTATGGGTTGGACTAGAAGATCTTTCTGCTATAGAGCTTCAACCCTATCGAACACCAATGGGATAAATAGGCACCCCAGGCCTCCTCGCATGCATCAGTACCGAACTTTACTAACACCTTTTGTGGCTGAAGGAGCACAAATCTCTACAAAATCAATTGGAACATCTCAGAACTTCCCAGAGGAGTTGAGGTTACTATAATAGCAAATGGGGACTGAATGTGGCAAAAAGCACATACCGATCGTACGGTCAGGTGTCTACACGCTTTTGTCTTTATAGTTCTGTGGTAGGAGATCTTCCACTCCGATTTTTATACAGCATATCATCATGGAGCTGGCTTTGTTCACATGATCATGATCATGCTGTAACAGGTTTGGGTCTGTTAGATCAACAAAAAGGAAATTGTGCAAGCTTGCAATTGTCTGCCACCTAGTTTGTGGTAACATTTTGAGGAAGAACCACATATGAATTAGTTTCCTTATAAGAGGAGCTTAAAGATACATTAAGTTACTATGTAGTAGATAAAACTCAGGAACTATGAAGATTTTGATTGTAATTAAAATAAACAGTTTGCTCCACAGGACTCAAACGTCCATCAGTGAACAAGCAACAACCTCGAAAATGATGGTACTCTAATGAACGCATAGCCAGACATCACCCAGACGAGTCTGGTTCCTCTCAAGGTTTCTTCCTGATCACATCTGAGGAAGTTTTAACTCATCAGCGTCACACCTGAATCACTCACTAAGGGTAAATTAGGTTGTTGATTGTTTAAATTTATATTTGTGTATTTATATTTATTTATGTATAGCTGTTTTTTGAGACGGAGTCCAAAAGCGTGCAAAAAAAAACCGAATCAAATTTTCTTCCTACTTAGAAACTTAAAGAGTGTAAATGAATATGGTGTGTATTTATTTTAAATCTGGCAACACATTTACTCAAAAAATGCACCTTGAATTGGTATCAGGTTCAAGAAAAACTCTATTGTGTATAAACAAAGAGGATTTAATCAGAGCAGGAGGTTGGGGTTGTCTCAAAAGCTTCAAAGCCTTGCTCACTCGACCGTCTCCTAATGATCTTTGTGGTGCGCCACTTTCGGGAAAAAAAAAAAAAAAAAAAGATTCCCTGAAAAGATACGATTTCCAAAAAAGAGGCTTCTTTTGGGGGAAATGTCTCAGTCTGCTACTGAATAGCATGAGTGTTCTTACTTCTTCCATCTCTCTTTTGTTTCCAGTCCGTCTCGTTCTTTCGCTCTCTTTCTCTCGCTTTTTAAAACATGAGGGTGTCCGGAAGGCGTTAAAAAAAAGGAAAAAAAAGAAAGAAAGAAAAAAAAAAAAAAACCGTGGACGTGTGTTATGACAAAAAAACGTCGTTGGCGTGATTCGAGTCAAATGATCTGGAGAGGCAGTTATCTGTCTTCTGTCTCGCTTTCTTTTAAACAAAAGGGGAGTAAGGAGATGAGTGTCAAAAGAAAAATATTCGGAATATCGGGACGAATCCGTTTCGGTGTCCATTTGCGGTCAAATATTCGGAAATTGCAACATGTCAAAGTTGAGGGTCAAAGTTCAAGCAAATTTGATTTCACATCTCTCTCCAGACTTCCATCATCCTTCATTTTTTTTTTTCCAGTTCTACCTTTAAAATCCTTCTCTTCATCAGTATTTAATACTGATTAAATTCATACTGTTAATGTGTCCTTTTAGGGGATCTGGAACCCATCTTTGAAAACCTACTGCAGGCTAACACTGGGGTTGTGGCACCATATAAAAGGTGAAGCATATCTTCTATTTATGAGGGAAAACAATTCTGGATATAATTCTAAAAAATAAGTAAAAGAAAAAAAATTCTGCATTTTTTGAAGTTTGGAAATGGTGCTAGATTTAGAACCAGGAATTCGACTGCCATGGTATCATCTTTTTAGAATGTTAAATTAAAATATATATAAAAGGTAAAAAAGTTTTGGGAAACCCGACTTTTGCAGCCGTGTGTGATTCATCCCCAAAATTTGGATGTACACATTTTTGAGGAACCTGTTCCAGCTTGATGATGCCACTGTGGCCATCACAAAGCCATCTCCATTAAGATATGCTGTCCATGGGATGGAGTAGAAGATCTCCTCCTACAGAACTCTGATCTCAACCCTATTAGGATGAATTGGAAATGCACCCCCATGGTCTCCTCACTTGACCTCACCTCCGTCAGTACTTTTACGAGGACCTTTGTGGATCGAATAAAATCTCACAAAAGCACACTGCAAAATTCAGTTTAACATCTTCTTAGAAGAATGGAGGATGTTATAATGTAAAACAGGGACCAAATGTGAAATACGATGTTGAAAAAGCCGTTTTGTGTCCACAAACTTTGGTCCACATAGTGTATTGATCTACATTTGTGGCATTTGGCAGACCCCCTTATCCAGAGCAGCTAACATTTATTTCATTCATATAACTGAGCAGTCATGAGTGTGAGGGCCTTGCTCAGGGGCCCATCTGTATGTAGCTGGGATTTGAAATTTGTATGCAAAAATCCTTTGCCTTCACCAATAGCTAGCTGTCTATCCCATAATCTCGGGCAAATATAAAAAAAATTGGAATATTGAAAATAAAAAAAAAACATGAATATGCCAAAAAATGTTTTCTAGCCCTAAACATTTTTTTTGTCAAGCGTTCATCTTGAGGGTGTGGCGCCGAAAAGCGGACGCTTTGCATCCGGTCC
>NC_139581.1:27903107-27915607 GCF_946808225.1 Silurus aristotelis
TTGCAGGGACACTACAACTGTCCCCTTATTGCATGGACTCTAGAACTCTCCCTTTATTGCAGGGACACTCCAACATGTCTCATCGCTTTAGGGACACTGTTGGATGTCCAACAGTCCGAACTGCAGAACTGTTTTTTTCCCCACTGCCCACTGGGTCTCACGCACTGATGGAGACGAATCACTCATGTCCAGGCCGTTATCTGTAGCATTGACCTCGACGTCCAGATAATGTCCATTGTTCGTACGAAAAAGAAATTTCTCAGGGCTTAAACCGAGGAAGGACAGAAGGGTGGGAAAGAAAAAAGACAGAGAGAATATAAGAGGGGGAAAAATCCCTGAGCGAACTCAAAAGATTCCCATGCCACCGGCATTCCTTGAGAACTCCCGAGCGCCTTCCGGTCCGACTCACATCGACTTCCTGCCACTCCTGGACACGTCCATTACTGGAAGTCTTTTTCATTTAGTCATAAATCGCCAGGGCTCGAGCCACGAGCGCCTCTATTTTCTTGCTGTCAGAGGGTGACGAATTGTATTTTATGAGCTATTGTGGATTAAACGTGAGGAGGAGTCTGGGAAAGGGATCAGGCTCGAGCTGCATGATGATGATGATGATAACTGTTTTTATTATTATTATTATTATTATTATTATTATTATTATTATTATTATTATTGTTCTTATTATTGCTATGCAAGGAAGATACAAAGCTGTCCCTTCTGCACCAGACAGGCACAGAGGGGTAACTTTGGGGGTTAGGGGAGCGTTTTTTTTTTGTTGGGGGGGGAGAAGGCAAAAACATAATCGTATTTGTCTGTAGATGGCGTTGTGAGCCGAAAAGAAAGTCTCATACCGCCTTTTTGACACGTTTTTTTAATTAATAAATTGTTTTTAAAATACGTTTTCGAACACCTGAATTTGTGCACAAAATCCCCCTAGCTCATAAACAACCGACCCTCTGAAATGTGCATGAGGGTATTTATTATTTTGAATTTTTTTGTCGGTCACGCGAGCGCGCGCATGCCGCACGCGTGCCGGCGCACACGGGGGCGCGCGTTTCACTAAAACGGTGTGTGTGTGTATGTGTGTGAGTGTGTGTGTGTGTGTGTGGGGGGGGGGGGGGGCGGATTACTTTTAACCAATTCCTCACGTGACAAGACAAGAAAGAAAAAAAAAGAAATCTTTTCACGTATTTTTTCTTTTCTTTTCTTTTCTTTTCTTTTCTTTTCTTTTCTTTTCTTTTCTTTTCTTTTCTACATGTGAAATGAAACAACAATTACAAAACCATAAGAGCATATGGTTTGTGCACGCGCTTTTCACAGTAATCAACAGCTACCAAATAAGAGCGAATGATTTGTGCACGCGCTTTTCACAGTAATCAATTTGTGTCAACATTAAGAACATTTAGTTTGTGCACGCGCTTTTCACAGTTATCAACAATTCCAAAACCATAAGAGCATATGGTTTGTGCACGCGCTTTTCACAGTTATCAACAGCTACCAAATAAGAGCGAATGATTTGTGCACGCGCTTTTCACAGTAATCAATTTGTGTCAACATTAAGAACATTTAGTTTGTGCACGCGCTTTTCACAGTTATCAACAATTCCAAAACCATAAGAGCATATGGTTTGTGCACGCGCTTTTCACAGTTATCAACAGCTACCAAATAAGAGCGAATGATTTGTGCACGCGCGTTTCACAGTAATCAATATGACCAACAAAATAAAACATTTTGTTTCTGCACGCGCCTTTCACAGTAACCAGCAATTACATCTGCAGTAAGAGCGTTTGTGCATGTGCTTTTCATAACAATCAACAATTACTAAAACAACATGTGCGTTTTGTTTGTGCAGCTTTTCACATTATTCAACAATTACAATGAGTTTTGCTTATGCACGTGATTTTCACATTGTCAACATGGTCAACTACAGTAAGAGCGTTTTATTCGTGCACGCGCTTTTAACAGTAACCAACAGTTATGACAACAATAAGCGTTTTTTTATCTGTGCACGCGCTTTTTATTCGAATCAACAATCACGGCGACAATAAGAGCGGTTTGGTTTGTGCACGCGCTTGTCATAATAGTCTCTGATCACGACAACATGAAGAGCGTTTGGTTTTTGCACGCGCTTTTTGACAGTCATCAACTATTACGACAACAGAGTCTGTGCACGTGGTACGACTGTTCCGTGGAAGGCTGGGGGCGCGTGCTTCAAGTTGGGTAGGTTTTGCGCGTGCACACAAGAGCCAGGAGTCCTTCTTTTCGGAATATTTGAAGCTGGCATTTCATCTGTCTCCCTGTCTCTCTTTTTCTGTCTCTCATCAAATCTCATGAGCTTATTTGAGCTTTAATGGAAACGCCGTGTTCAAGCGCGCATTCCAGCAGATCCTAACAGGGCAAAGGGGGGATTTCACAAGGGGGCTTCCACACGACAGAAAACACAAACGTGCACTATACGATCTACACGCACTCTAAACTGCAGACCCGAGACCCTGCATTAAAGCTGAAACCTGCAGAGCAAACATGCATGCATGAATGAACTCCAGCTCAAGCTCAACCTCCAGAGACCTGCTGAGGAACCTCGAGGCTTCCAGTTCACCTCTCAGAACTGCTCAGAAGATCGGCTCCCCCCCCCCCCCCCCCAATGCCATATGGATATGGAATTCGCACTTTTCACTGGAGGCGCTCTTTTCAGCACCAGAATAAAGTTTGCGCGTCTTGGGGGTCTTGCACGCGCGTGCGCGTGTGTGTGTGAGACCATATAGATGTATTGATGTAAATAAGGAGGTCTTTTTTTCTCTGACGCATTTTTATTGCTATTAAACTGCAAAAAAAGGAAACGAAGGTGAAAAATTTCAATCACAACGACCCCCCCCCCCTCCTTTATTCTTCTTCCTTCTCCTCAATTCTTTAGACTGTGGAAGTGTGCCCGCAGAGTGCGTGAAAATCTGTAGCTCGGCAATTTGGAAAGAGAGAAAGAAAAAAGGAAAGAAAGAGTGAGAAAGAAAAAAAATGACCCCCCCCCCCCCACACACCGTGTAGTAAATTACAGCTATATGCGCGTTCCTGCTTCCTTCAACTGCGCGCCCCCCCATTCACCCCCAGCTGCGTTTATCCTCTTACCCCCAAAATATCCCACAAATCGGCTCATGCTTAGTTATAACAACTAATAAACTTCCTAAGGAAAAAAAAAAAGATTAACACAAACTATCTTGACAAAATATGCCAAACATTTGTCCTATTATATAAAGTTTAATAAACTATTTTAAAATAATTTTTTAAAAGACAAAATAGTCCAGATACTGCCTGGTGATAAAATAAAAAAATTAAAAACAACCATAGAGTTACAAAGCAAAAACCTACACAAAAGATTAAAACTAAAAAGTAGAAAAAATAAATAAATAAGAGTAATAATAATAATAATAATAATAATAATAATAATAATAAAAAAAAAAATATATATATATATATATATATATATATATATATATATATATATATATATATATATATATATATATACAGTATATATATTTTAAATTTTTAAATTTTTACATTTTTAAATTTAAATTTAAATTTTTTATTTCTTTGTGTGTATGTTATTACTGAATGGTATTGAAAAGTATTTAAAATAAAAATGTAACAGTCACATATTTAATTTTTTTTTTTTAAATCATTTATAAAATGTATTAACAATTATATATATAAAATAAAAAAAGAAAGTAAAAACAAATCCTGGCTGGTAGCTAATGCTTACAAAAAAAAAAAAAGAATAAATAAAAGATTAAACAAAACAAAATATTAAGTATTTTAGTGAATTTAATAAAAAATTATGAACACAAAGGACCATTTTAAAGAAAACCCCAAGAAAAAAAAATACCTCTAGCAATTAATATGAATGTTGTACTTTTACAAGTCATTATAATATTGATATCAAACAAAAAAGATTTTTGGTTCAAGAATTTCATCGTTTGCGATAAACAGTGTTTTCTACTACCTTCCTGTTCATTTTTGAGTGAGGGAGAAAAGAAAAAAACGACAGAAGCGCAAAAAAAAACACTGTCTGGTTTTGTGTGAATGAAGAAAATCTCCATATTGAAGCAAACACGTGCAAAGACCTACTTCATAGCACCGGTGTGTTCAGACCAACATGATGTCATCATTTGCAAATATTAGGTTTAGGATCATAATTCAGTGCCATGTGTCTCATTGCTCCCTGTGCATCATGATATTTAAGAGGGTTGAGCCAAATACATTATTTTGAGAAACATGAACAGAGTCACTTTATAGGCTATTTATGCTTTCTTTTTTTTTTTGGGGTGGACGAGTGAAAGAGCGAGATTGTGCGTGCCGTCCACTGTGACGTTAATTGCTTTGACAGCAGGAGCACAGCGATGTGACTCGTGCACCCTGAATGAAACACGGAGCAGCAGCCCTCCGGCACAATGAGCCATTCAAACCCCAGACAAGACCGGCCGAGGGGGTGGAGGTGGGGGTTCTTACAAAAACATAGGTGCTAGAAAGTCTTCTTGGTCTGAAAAAAAAAGTCTGTTCCTGGCTCTGGGTCACAGCTTTTTAAACGTCCCATTCCGCATTCAGTCCCCATTTACTTTTTTAATTACCTCCACTCGTCTGGGAAGATGTTCCACTAGAACCTTATTAGCCCAAAGGGTTGAGGTCAGAGCTCTTGAGCAGGCCACTCAAGATCTTCTGCTCCAAACTAGAAAAGCATGCTTTAATGGAGCAGGCTTCCTGAAGACATCCTGCTACAAGTCTGTTACTGGTAAAAGATTGTTACTGGTACTACAAGTGTGGGACTGGTACCACCAGTGGGGGACTGGTACTACCAGTGTGTTACTGGTATCACAATTCTGTTACTTTTATGACAACTGTGGTACTTGTACTACAATACTTATATTGATACCACAAGTGTGGGACTGGTACTACAAGTCTGTTACTGGTACTACCAGTGTGTTACCTACTACTGACATATAAAGCACTTAATGGTTTTGCACCACCATATCTGAGTGAACTTCTGTACCAATATGATCCTCCACGCCTACTTAGATCAAAAGGTGCTGGCTATCTGTTGGTTCCTCCAATAATGAAGATTACAGCAGGGGGCAGATCTTTCTCTTATAAAGCCCCGCAGTTATGGAACAGCCTTCCAACCGGTGTTCGGGACTCAGACACAGTCTCAGTGTTCAAGTCGAGGTTGAAAACATATTTATTCAGTCAAGCCTTTAATCAGTAGATTTTTTCTCAGGTAAAGGCTCAGATCTGGAGGGAACATTGATATAGAGTGTTTGGTGAACTGGGATATTTGTACGCTGTCGTCCCCTCACATTCACGTGTTCACTCAGGTTTGTTGATGGTGGTGTGGTGGGCCGTCTCTTATCCCAGAGATCCCTCATGTCTGTGTTGCCTTCTGGTTCTCCCTTTTAGTTATGCTGCCATAGCGAGTCTTGCCGGAGTCCAAACTGCACAGTGACTTTAACTCTCATGCAACAATAGGTACACTTAATAATCCATATCCTTCTCTTCCTGTCACCCTCTTCTCTCTCTCTCTCTCTCTCTCTCTCTCTCTCTCTCTCTCTCTCTCTCTCTCTCTCTCTCTCTCTCTCTCTCTCTCTCTCTCTCTCTCTCTCTCTCTCTCTCTCTCTCTCGGTCGAGTTAAACATGCTCCTGAGGCTCCAGTGACCACTGTTCCTGCCCCTCTCCCCCCCCCCCCCCGGGGATCTTCCCACTTCATCCAGGCCTGCCTGGATTGGACTGTAGTTGATGTCAACAGTCTCCTACACTGACTCAGAAATACACTTCGCTTTTGATCATCATCACTGCACCCCGCAACATTGTATACCCGCCACAAATGGACATTCGGTGTAACCCAGATGAGGATGGGTTCCCTCTTGAGTCTGGTTCCTCTCAAGGTTTCTTCCTTTTGCCATCTCGGGGAGTTTTTCCTTGCCACAGTCGCCAGTCGCCACCGGCTTGCTCATCAGGGACAAACTTACTCATAAAGAACATATTCATTTTTAATCACCGCATCATCTGTGTAAAGCTGCTTTGAGACAATGTTCATTGTTAAAAGCGCTATACAAATAAAAATGAATTGAATTGAATTGAATTGTTACTGGTACTACCAGTGTGTTACTGGTATTACAAGTCTGATACTTTTATGACAAGTGTGGGACTGTCACTAGTCTGTTATTGATACTACAATTTTGTTACTGGTACTACAAACCTGTAACTTGTACTACAAGTCTGTTACTTTTACTACAAGTGTGTGAATGGCCCTACAAAGGTGTTACTGGTACTACAGCTGTGGGACTAGTACTACAAATGTCTGGTACTGGTATTATAAACATTTGACTGGTACTACAATACTTTTACTGTTTACGTACTAATCACATTTAATATCAATACTACTTTTGTGTGACTGATACTGCAAGTCTGTGACTGGTACCACTTATCTGTTGTGGTACTACATGTCTGTTACTAGCACTACAATTCTGTTACTAGTACTGCACGTGTGGGACTGGTAATACAAGTTTTACTTGTACTGCAATTCGGTTACTTTGTTCGCAAGCTTGTTACTGGTATTAAAAGTCTGTTACTGTCACTACAATTCTGTAACTGGTACTGTACATCTGTTACAGGAATTACGAATTTGTTCGTTTTTCTGCAAAACTGTTACTGAAACTACAAATCTATTTTTAAAACAACACATTTTTAATACCGGATGGTTACTGTTAATTTAAGTGTGGGACTGGGACTACAATTCTGTTACCGGTACTAAAAGTTTGTTACTGGCACTTTTTCTGGTACTACAAGTCTGTTATTGGCACTACAAATCTGTAATTACAATTATGTTTCCAGTACTATAAATCTGTTGCTTATACTAGTGTGGGACTAGTACTACGAGTCTGTGACTGGTACTACAATCCTGTTACGGGGTACTACAAGTGTGGGACTAGTACTACAAGTCTGTGACTGGTACTACAATCCTGTTACTGGTACTACAAGTGTGGGATTAGTACCACAAGTCTGTGACTGGTACTTCAATCCTGTTACTGGTACTACAAGTGTGGGACTAGTACCACAAGTCTGTGACTGGTACTACAATCCTGTTACTGGTACTATAAGTGTGGGACTAGTACTAAAAGTCTGTTACTGGTACTACAATGCTGTTACTGGTACTACAAGTGTGGGATTAGTACTACAAGTCTGTGACTGGTACTGCAATCCTGTTACTGGTACTACAGGTGTGGGACTAGTACTACGAGTCTGTGACTGGTACTACGAGTCTGTGACTGGTACTACAATTCTAAAACTGGTACTAAATAGTTACTGGTATTAAAAAACGGTTACTGGAACTACAATTCTGTCACTGGTACTTTCTTATTTTTAAATCGCATTGTATTTATGAAGTAAAGATGATTTTAAAAAGGGGCCTTTTTTAAGTTAATGACAAATAAAAGCATTAAAAGAAAAAATCTATCGAATAAACTCAAAATGATATTCTATTAGGACAAAAGGAACGGAGGGACGAGTTAGTCTATGTCTATGTATACCCGATTCACTGCGGGGACTGAGCTGTATCATCAGCTCCGACTTTTATGGGGTTTTGTGGGCGTGACTGAATGTAAATCAGCCATGCTCTGAACATGCTAGCTCAATTTACGGCTAATTGGTAGTTGAACATAGGAATAAATGTAAAGCGTTTAAACGTTAGTTAATCGGGCCGACCTGCGAAAACATTCCTACACAGAATGCCAATTCAGCAAAATTAAGCTGTTTTTTTTTCTACTTTTTATTGTAGTTATTCGAATTGAAAATGGGTGCAATTGTTTGCCATTAAAAGCCTGAAGACCGGGTTGAGGAATGTATCTCCAGCAGGGGTGCACAGTTAAAGGAAGGGGTAAGAGCTGGGGTAATGGACTTCAGGGCGGCCGACGTTACAGCCAGCGATAACCGTATGCTTCCCTTGTGGACATCTCAGACACACAGGCCACACTGTGTGTAGGGCCGCGGGGTGCGATAAAACCTCGCGCCGATGTCAGAGGTAACGTTTTGAAAGCATAAATTAGGCAAAACCTGAGCGGGGAAGGAGGGGTGAGCGTCTCCAGAAACGCCACGGGACACGCTGGAAACTTCAACAAGTCATCTCTATACAGAGAGGTTCTCCTTTTACCGTACACTCACTCTCCTACTGTGGGTGTGTGTAGTTGTGCGAGGGGGATGGGCCGGGCTTTAGACCACGTTGTTGGACCCTGTTGTGAGGAGCAAATTGCTTGCTCTTAAACATCTTCCGATATAATCTGTCGTTTTTGCTTCCGTTCGTTGGTTCTACTGTGCCGTGGATAGCCAATAAGCTCAAACTCGTTCACACGTTACTCGTTTTTTTTTCCTTCTCGTGATTGGATAACAGACCCCCTCTTTAAAGTAGCCTTATTACATCCATAGCTTGACTTCTTATCCCCGTGCCTCTCCTCTTTTCACCTCCCCTCTTTTCTTCTCTTCATCCAGTGACTCTTTCAGGGCACTTAATGAAATTCCTCTGGAGCAGCAAGACTCATTAGAGCACTCGCTATGTGTCTAATAATCAGGCGTACCCCAAAGGCGGGGGGTGCCCTGAAGTGTTTAGGAGGTAGGGGAGGGTAGGAGGAGCACGTCCCTGGTCTGGACACATGGACCTGATGATATTAGTGCATGTTATGTCAAAAAAAAAAAAAATATGTTCTATATGTTTTTTAGAGGGTTCTTGTGGAGATTCATTCAGCCACAAGGGTGGTAGTAAAATCTAATCTAATCTAATCGAATGATGGTGGTGAGGTGAAGAGGTCTGGGGTGCAGTCAGTAAAGCAAATTGCTGACTTGCTATCTGTCCAAACCAAAGAGATAAAAGTTAACTAGCTGTACCATATTGAATTGTTTAGCATCATTTTTTTTCTATTGTATCGTTGCGTTGAATTGAATCGAAATCGCACTGCAGTGCAATAGGGGTGAATCGTATCGCATCTGCCTCAGTTATGAAGATGCACATCCCTACTCTATACTAACACATAAACACCTACTCGGTTTTCTTTACCATCTCCATGCTAGCTGGAATAGATCTGTTTATTACGTTGCGTAGCCCTGCTACGTTCTTTCATTTCCGTTTTCCGTTCACATGGCATGTGCTACGAGATGACAAACTACGTAAAAACGTAAATAAAATATTTTCTCATTACTTTCGTAAAACGCTTTGATTCCAAACATCCATAATCCCGTTTAAATGAAAACGCTGTTTTCATTTTTATTAAAATTGGACGTACGATTTTTTTTCGTCTTCTCGGACGCTAAACCGACGTCGACTCATAAATCGGTCCGCTAATTTCCTCCACTCCGTATGTGGGTGTGTGGTGTTCTTTGATTTTAGTTTCTTGCATGAGTGCTTTTATTTTAACGGCGATCCTTTCTTTCTCTTTCTTTCCCTTTTTCTCTCCTCCCTCGAGTTCCGTCTTTCCTCCGAGTCGATCTTTCAAGGGAAACGGACACCCGAGTGTAATTGCAAACAGCGCTAACCCGAACTCAGGCGTCTTTTTTTTCCTCTTTCAAAAGGACGATTAGAAAGAAGACAAACTAATTAAGCCGCTGCACAGGGTCCGGGGCCCCCGCTCCTATTTAGGGCTTCGCTGCTTTTCATAGGCTTCAAAGGGGCCCTAAGTTAGGGCGGTTTATATTTAAACCGGCTTTAACAAGCGAAAGGGGGAGCACACACACGCTCACAAATACACCCACACACATTTACACAAGCATCTACGCAAACACAGAACACGTGTCCCAGAAAGTCGTTCTCGTACAACAGCCCTGATTTGGTGTGTTACAATTATACATCCAATTTCATCGTTTCTATAGTAACAGACGTAAGATTGTTGGAAAGTAACGAATCATGCTTACTGTGATTGAGTAGTCGTTTTTTTTAAAGATAATCCTCGCTGCGATATCCATTGATGTGCCAAAAGTATTCGGACAGTGATCTCCTTCCAGCCACGTGTGATTCTTTCCCAAACAGGTACCACCAAGTTCAAGGCAATTGGATTTAGATGCTTTGGATGCAGTAGAAGACATTTTTTTTCTCTTTGTTTAAACTAGGAGATTCGTACATGGTGTGCATGGAGTTGTTGTCAAGTCAAGTCAAGTTTAAGAGTGGAAGATCTCCTGCTATAGAGCTCCTCAACCCTATCAAACACCTTTGGGATAAACTGGAATGCTTTCAGGTGCTGCTGAAGGTGAGGTGAAAAGATTTAAACCTGTCCCACAAAGCCAGGACGATGAATGAGGATATTGTGTGCTTGGACTGGAGAGAAAGATCTCCTTCTATAGAGCTCCTAAACTCTATCGAACATCTTTGCTATTATCTGGAACATCCCTGATGCCTTCTAACCACACCTCATCTTCTTCAGTAACTAGAAGACCCAAACCTGCTCCACAAAACCAGGTTACTGAATGGAGATATAGTTTGCATTAGAGAGGTTTGGAGTGGACGATCTCCTGCTATAGTGCTCCTCAATGCTTTCAAACATCTTTGGGATGAACTGGAATGCTTCCAGGCCTCCTCACGTCACTTAGGTACTGCTGAAGGTGAGGTAAAAAGATCCAAACCTGTCCCACAAAGCCAGGGTGATGAACCAGGACATTGTGTACTTGGACTTAAAAGAAAGATCTCCTTCTATAGAGCTCCTCAACTCTATCGAACATCTTTGCTATTATCTGGAACGTCCCTGATGCCCCCTCACCACACCTCACCTCCTTCAGTAACTAGAAGACCCAAACCTGCTCCACAAAAACAGGTTGATGAAAGGAGATACGGTTCGCATTAGAGAGGGTTGGAGTGGAAGATCTCCTGCTATAGTGCTCCTCAATGCTTTCAAACACCTTTGGGATGAACTAAACCCCAACTAGCCCAAGCCCCACCCCTGGCCTTCTCACGCACCTGACTTTACTAACACTCTTGGAATTTCACATATCTCCATGACAACATTCAATCATCTAGAGGAACATCTTTCCAGAAGAGTGAGCAAGGTAGCAAATGGGGAACTGGATGTTAATAAAAGCACATGCACATCTTTTCTTATGGTCAGGTGTCCACAAACTTTGGTCCTTACAATGTATGTGGACTTGATATTAATGTGTGTGTGTGTGTGTGTGTGTGTGTGTGTGTGTGTGTGTGTGTGTGAGAGCGGAGAGTTGATTGACTTGTCAGACATGGACGTCAATAGTGCAGGTTTATTCAATTCCAGCCCAATCATGGAGTTGTCACGGCGTTTTGGGCCGCAGCTCCGGCTCTGCCCATGATAAATCTGCTTTTATGAGTCACACTTATAGCTTTTATGGCCCAGTGTTCGAGAGGCTAATTCACAGATCAATCACGTGTGTGTGTTTGTGAGAGAAAGATAGATAGAGAGAGATAGATAAAGAGAGAGAGAGAGAAAGAGAGGTAAAGAGCAGCTCTCTATTCGCACTTACAGGTAAAGGTGGATCGATGCGTATCAGGAGGTCGGCTTGATTTAATGCTGCTGGACTATGACTAGATTGTCTTTCCATCTCTCTCTTTTTCCATCATTCCCCCTTTCTCTCGTTCTATGCCTCTCTTTCCATGCATCTATATCACACCCATATTTCACCGCGCCACCTTTTCCATTTCTCAATCCGTCTGTCAGGGCAAGAGGTTTCCTGGTTTTCTCTTCTCTTCTCTTCTCTTCTCTTCTCTTCTCTTCTCTTCTCTTCTCTTCTCTTCTCTTCTCTTCTCTCTGGATTTTTACTCTCCTTCCCCTCTCTTCTTTCTTTGCCTTTCTTTTATCTCTCTTCTGCTCTCCTATTATTCGCTCTTCTATTATTTTAATTTCTTATATTTTTTCTCTCCACATTTTTTTTCTCCTCTCCTCTTTTCTCCTCTAATTTTTTTCTTTTTTTTCTCTCTCTTTTTCTCCATTGGTTCACTCCTCTTCTCTCCTCTTCTCTCCTCTCCTCTCCTCTCCTCTCCTCTCCTCTCCTCTTTTATTGTTTTCTTTACTTTTTTCTCCCCTCTGCACTCTTCTTTTTCTTTGCTCTTCTATACATTACTCTTCTCATCTTTTTTCTTTCCTTCCCTATTTTTCTTTTCGTTTTCTCTATCTTGTCTTTTCTTTGTCACTCCCCTCCTTTTCATGTCCTCTCCTCTTTTCCACTTCTTTTCTTTTCTTTTCTTTTTTTTACTTATCGCTTTAGTTTTCTTTTTTTTCCTTCCATCTGCTCTTTTTTCCTCTCCTCTTTTCTTTTTCTTTCCTAGAAAAAGACTCTAGAAAACTTTCATCCGTCATTCGATGCTAATTTGTCAGGGCTCTGACAAACTGTTTTAGTTTTCACACGATCTCTAAAACACACACACACACACACACACACACACACACACACACACACACACACACACACACACACACACACACAGTGCGTGACCTATGTCTGAGACGGTAGTTTCC
>NC_139581.1:27925607-27928107 GCF_946808225.1 Silurus aristotelis
TTCCTTTCTTTCTCCACACTGACTCTAGCCTTACTATCATTTTGGTAGAGTTTAAATATAAAGATAAGATAAGACAAGATAAGATAGAACTTTATTAACCTCTGAAGGAAATTCTTTTGCAAGACTGCTTCAGAGTACAAGAAAAAATTAATATAAATAAAATATAATTTATTTCGAGAACTTTTGTATATCTTCTTTGTATTTCTTTTCAAATTGCTGTATGATTCTAAATGCTGATCAGTGGTTTGCAACCTGTAGTATGGCCTCTATATAATGTTCTTTAAATGTAAAATGTTAGTGGTGGCTTTTCTTCCCAGCTCTTAATAATGTTTTTATAATCAGCAGTTGATTATTTCCCTGAATTACCTGCTTAATCTCCACTTATTAGTACACCAGTGGTGTTTTTCTTTTCCTAGAAAGACCAAATGATTGTATTTGCTTCTGTAATAGCTTCTACAAATATTCTGTAAAGGCTTGGATAAATGTATTTCTCTTAGCCTCCCAATATGGCTTGCTTTTTGTCCCATAGGCAGCTCTCTGCATGTTGGTTTATTTTTATTACATTTGCATTCTTCACAGGTAAAATAAAGGCCTTATACCAAGAATGGACATTCCAAGCTATTCAAGCTAAGAACATCTGTCAGTCACATGTTCCCCTATAACACTTTATCTGTAAAAAGCTACTTTGAAACAATATCCAACGTAAGCACTATACAACAAAAAATTATTGAATTTTATTGATTTTCATCACTTGACAAATTTGAACAAATGCTGCCATTTTTCAACATTGTTGAAATTAGATGAAGCAATAAAAGCTGAAGTTCCTGCTATGTCTCCTCACCTTTGCTGTTCCAACACTTTTGGAGGGAACAGTACATGGAAAAATTTTCACTCGCTACAAACAAGCTGCAAAAAAAGCAATTTGGTACCTTTGGTTAAACGTTCTATATGCAGGTTCATATGACTACACACACACACACACACACACACACACACACACACACACACACACACACACACACACACACACACACACACACACACACATCTAATATACCCTCTGATGAAGTGTCTTCACAGAAGTGGATGAATGTTTGAATTAGGTCCAGAGGAACTTTGGTAACCCGTGTGGCCGAGTTTTAGCCAACAGATTCGCAGCCCAACTCAAACAGGCCTGTCATTATTAACTCCTGGGCTCGCACTTGTCTATCCCTGCCCCCAATCCACATCCCTCCACTTAACCCTCAACCTTTAATACTTCAGTGAAAAGCCGAGGACAATCCCGCGGTATAGCTAGCAGTAGAATCGTTCCAAAATGCTCAGACGAATGCCTAGCAAACAAGAAAAAAAGATAGCAATATCCTTTGTTACTCTTTCTATCGTTCATCTTAATCGATAACTGTTCTCTGTATAATTCCGTGATTCATTTTGGACTTTGGAAATCATTGTACCTCTATCGTCATGAGTTCCATCATCAATAAAGATTAGCAAGTCTATTCCAAAAGTAGCTATGCATGCCCAAGCAGTAAAATCACCTCCAGCAGACTACTAAATTTGAATGCTTCGGATCATGAGCAGATCCTTTCTTTCTCTCCAGTCCACACATGTTGATTTATATTGTATATCTAATTTTCCCTTTATTTGAATTAGAAGTGGTGGACAGTAAGAAAGTAAATGTAAATTGCTTCTGTACTTAATTAGCTAATCTGTATCTGTATTTCCATTTGGGAGACTTTAACTTCACTACATTTCAAAGTGAAATATCTTTTTACACAACTACATTTTGGGAAATAATTTGTTTGTTTTTTATTTATTTGTGAACAAAAACTTAACTGGTCAAACATGGACCAATCAGGGTAGAGCGTTTGCTCTTGTTTTGATTGTTTTGATAATTTTTATAGATATTTTTGATGAGATGTTCGACTCATTGATATCATTCTATTAATAGATCCGTGTGCTGAACATAACATTAGTCTTTTCAAATAAACTGAGTTGATTAAGCAAAATGTGACAAAAACGATAATAGGAACATTATAGACATAATAAATCATAGTACTTTGGATACTTAAGTACATTTGATTGCAAAAATTATGTCCTTTTACTCAAGTGAAAGTTTAAAGGGACACTTTTACTTGAGTATTTTTTTTCTTGAGTGTATCTCTACTTTAACCACAAGTACTTGTGCTTCGTCCACCATTGCAAATTGGAAAACCCAAAACTGAACATCACTCTTGCGGATGAACGAATGAATCTTACACAAATCTCCACAAATCTAGTGGGACATCTTCCCAGAAGAATGGAGGTTATTATTCTAATCGGGGACAAACTGTAGAATTGACTTTACGGGGACCTTATTGTGAAGTGTCCTCAATTCTGTCTATATCGCGTAAATATTTAAAAGTGTGGGAAAAGAGTGTCTGGGTTGGACAGGGTTGTCTTTTTTTTTTCCTTCTATACATTCCAATATTTGTTTTTACAGCACTCATACCAATGTTACCCC
>NC_139581.1:27938107-27940607 GCF_946808225.1 Silurus aristotelis
TGTGTGTGTGTGTGTGTGTGTGTGTGGAGTAGAGAAACGGAGAACATGAACAAGAGCAAACCCTGTTTTTTACAGAGAAATGCATGCATGTGTGTGTGTGTGTGTGTGTAAGAGAGAATGAATAGACAAACAAACAAACAAGCAAACACCTGATCAAAAGAGCAAACAAATAACCATACAAACTAAAGAACAACCAACCAAATAACCAAACTAAATTTCTAAACAAAAGAGCAAACAAGCTAACAAACAGATGTTAAAACACAAGCGTAAACAAACAAACAAATGAATATCCAGAAAAAAGACCAAATGAAAAATGAATGAATGAGTCAAAGAAATTACCATCTGAACAATAGAACAAACAAACATCCAAACAAATAAACATCTAAACAGAAGAACAAACAAACGAATATCTGAATATGAGAAATATATACAAACAAACGACCTAACAAAAGTACCAACAAACAGACAGACTAACAAACATCTGAACAAAAGAATGATGGAACAAACAAAAGTACGTCCGAACAAAAAAAAAAAAAACCTGTCTAAACAAAAGTGCAAATGAACAAACAAACGAATGAATGAATAAACTGCAAGCATTTACGTGATATGTCTCTTGTTGCTTTCGTCTCTTTTCTGCTCATGTTCATCTTTTAGAAATTAAATGAGCTCCTACAGATAAGTGCTTGCGTGTGTGTGTGTGTGTGTGTGTGTGTGTGTGTACGTGTGGTGTGTCATAAAATTTGTTCTGACATGACACTACATCCTTTCTCCTCCCACGTAAAAAAATTCGCAGTGTGTGTGGATGTTTAGAGCGAGACAGTGACAGCGAGTGGACTTTTCCTTTACTTTCCTCCTCTGTCGCTCGGTCTGTCGTTCCTGCGACGCTCCAGTGAAGGACTTCTGGGAAAGTCAGGAATAATTAGCCGTAATTGATTAATGGGCGCAAATGAGCGAAGGAGAGCAAGAGAACGACGGCAAGGACGAGGCATGCAAACTGGACAAGAGATGAAAGGACCAAATCAGTGATGGATTGTGTGTGTGTGTGTGTGTGTGTGTGTGTGTGTGTGTGTGGTGCCATGTGGGCTTCATATGTAGTGGCTGATTAGATAACACACACACACACACACACACACACACACACACGTTTGACAATCCCCAGAAGTATGACATCACAACCATTACCTAATATACACAGCACCTGGGATGACTGCAGTGTGTGTGTTTTTGTGTGAGTGCGTATTTGTATGTATGTGTGTGTGTGTAATTATTTGATTGGTTATGTGATATTTTCATCAGTTAGCAATTCATTAGTCGGTCATGTGATAATTTGATTAGCCAGTTTCTGATTATTTGATTAGCTAGTTATGTTATTATTTGATTAGCTAGTTACGTTTTTATTTGATTAGCCTGTCATGTGATTATTTGATTAACCTGTTATGTGATTATTTGATTAACCTGTTATGTGATTATTTGATTAGCCTGTTATGTGATTATTTGATTAGCCTGTCATGTGATTATTTGATTAGCCTGTTATGTGATTATTTGATGAGCCTGTCATGTTAATATTTGATTAGCCTGTCATGTTATTATTTGATTAGCTGGTTTGTGATCATTTGATTAGACAGTTATATGATTGTGTGATTAGCTGCTCATGTGATTATTTGATTAGCCTGTCATGTGATTATTTGATTAGCCTGTTATGTGATTATTTGATTAGCCAGTCATGTTATTATTTGATTAGCCTGTCATGTTATTATTTGATTAGCTAATCATGTGTTTATTTGATTAGCCGTTCATGTTATCATTTGATTAGCTGGTTTGTGATTATTTGATTAGCCAGCAATGTGATTGATTGATTGTTTGATTAGCTGGCTGTGATTATTTGGCGAACGGCCATCTGATTAGTTCATCATCTGCTCTGAAATGCTTTTCTGCTCATTGCGGGTGTAAAGAGTGATTATTTGGGCTTTTTAGACTTTTTTTTTAATTTGCTGAACGTTTTTTATTTCCTCGCAGGAGAAAAAGCTTCTCAGTGAACGTCGTTGGTTCTGATGTTTCTGAGTGAATTCTTTCCCTCTGAAAAAAAGTAAATTACTGCAAAAAAAATACAATTTGGCCAAATCAGTTCTGACAGCTTTACTGTATATTATAACATTTTTTCTTTTTCTCTCTGTCTGCTTTCTACCACACACACACACACACACACACACACACACACACACACACACACACACACACACAGGCTGGCTGGCCAACACACTATAGTGTAGAGCTGTCACATTGAGAACTCAATTAAGCCCCCAAAACAGTTCACTGCTGCCACACACACACACTCATAAATAGATGCAGGGTTTGGCTCTGTTGCTCTGACACACAAACACACACATACACACACACACACACACACACATACACACACACACACACACACACACACATACACACACACAAACACATCTCTCCTGCTGTAAATATTTGAAGTCGAAAACAAAGAGGAGTC
>NC_139581.1:27945607-27968107 GCF_946808225.1 Silurus aristotelis
TTGGCGGTGTATGTGTGTGTGTGTGTGTGTGTGTGTGTGTGTGTGTGTGTGTGTGTGTGTGTGTCTGTGGGCATCCTTGTGGGCCGACATTCCCGAGAATGATCAGCAGTTGACGGTAAAGATGCACGAGCTCAAGCGTGCACGAGATTCTTCCCGAGTTCTTTGCTTGCATATTTGTGTGTGTGTTGTGTATATGTGTGTGTGAAAGCATCTTTGTGGAAAAGTCAGATGAAAGCAAGCCCTCCAAAAAGTTGGTGAATGGAAAGTGAAAGAGAAGGCAAACTGAAACTCCTTACACTGAATGAGACTAGCTTGTTTACAGATTTTCTTTTTTTTTTTTTTTTTTTACATCTGTCGCAGTGTTTACACTTGGACTTATGCCTCGAGTCTCACCCGACACTCTAGTGTTATAATCTGTGATTTTATTTTCTAATAAAACCCACAACCAGCCTTTTCTATAAGCATCCATTCAGGGATACAAGGATTCTTCAGTTTTACAGCACCCCCCGTATTTGGCCTGAATTCTTGATTTTGCACTAGGGATGTTGTAACTTAGTGGTTCGTAGAGGTCGTGAGTTCAAATCCCCGCCACACCAAGTTGCCACTTCTGGGCTGGATAAGGGCATCTGCCAAATGCCGTAAATGTAAATGGATGTAACGGTTCACGTATGCGTACCAAGCCGTTTCAGTACAGGGCATTTGGTTCGGTGCCATGTATCAAATGCTATTCTTTTTACGTGCAGAACACAGTTAAAATCTAAGTTCCCTTATAATCGTATTAAATGGGCTCTGGGCTGTAGCACGCATTGCCCTCTCCAGATCCAAAATGGTGCTTTCCGTGTCTTTAGCCCGACTTTTTCAAATGCATGGACACCAGAGACAGCTGTGTTCATGTATACGACCGCCAGACACTGTTACGGTACAGAAATCATGCAACAACAAATCTGCATGATGATGTACTTAATAACATTTGCGACCTCGGCTACAAAGACCAGGCCCCCAGCCATCGGCATTGCCTGATGCTGGGAGAGGGGATCCAAGTCCATCACCACACGCTCCAAGCAGAAGCCGTGAATGAGCGCAAAAGTACATACACTGCTAGAGACCCCACCTTCAAACCAGAGGACACGTGGCCAACCTGTGGATTTGAATTTGTATGGACATCGAAGTCCAAATATGGTGTGGAGAAAATGCAACACCTTGTGGAATATATGTCATGTAGAACTAATGGTATTTTAAAAGAAATGGGAGGTAATACACTGTATCCTTTTTAATGGCAGGATATAGATTTTTGGGATTATCTTCTGCACAGCAAATGTAAAACTTTAACTACTTGTTCAAGTAGTTCAAGTTTACATTTGCATCACTTCGTCATGCAGTGTAGGAGAGGGGATAGCTTCAGCTTCAGCAAGCCCCAGGCCACTCTTTTAAAAAGAGCAGTAATAATGTCTCTGGACTGCACCCGACTTGAAACCAGCTTTCACACTCCACTGAACATACCAATACATTTAATGCAGTAACACCAACAAATTAGGTACCCCATGCTGGATTAAACAACCCTTGCCCTGACATTGCATGTTTGAAAAAAGGATACAACATTACAAGGTAAACAAACTACGTTAGTGGGTGTGAAGTGCAAAACACAGATAGCATCAAGTAAAATGAGTCCCATAGCACCATGTTAACAAGAACCAGGACCTAGTTGTCAAACTGCAACCCAAACTGAAAGGATTTACAGTTAACAATACCTTAAGTAAAAGATTGTTTGCAGGAATACCTACAGATGAGACCATTTATATATACAACCCCAACCCCTGCTGTCACCATCCCCCCCCCCCCCCCATACCACCTCTGCTAGCTACATGCCAAGTTGGACCAACCACGTTACCCAACAATAAGTGCATCTTAAGAAGAGAGTAGATTTACACTAAGCACTAGACCACCACTTTCAAGAGGACCAGGAGGCAGTCTCTTGTCTGGATTGCACAAGTTGATCCACCCACGTTACTTGAGTAGAAAGCATATAGTTTCAAATGAAAAAGTACCAGACTACCGTTTTCAGGAGGATAAAGGATTGGTTATCTTCATTGCACATCGGGGTCAAAAGGTTCACACTTCACCAATTGTACCAGTACCTACATTATGCTAGTATTTTCTGGAATACCTAAAATAAGTAGCTATTTGCATATACCTCCCATGCTGCCCCTATCCACTGCTGGCTACATGAACTATGCCCCTACAATCAGAAGATGAAATTTAATGGGTCCCAGACCACTGCTTTCAAGAGTACCAGGGACTGGTTGTGTGGACTGCACCCTGGACGTTCACACTAACTGTACCAAAACCTTTAGGTGCAGGAATATTTGTTGCAATACCTACAAGTAAGACGCCAAATTTTCCCCCTTTAACCCTCTGTTTGAAAGAACAACCTTTCTCCACATCACCAAACATTACACAAGTTGATCTAACCATGTCATGAAGTGTAGAAATTGAAATAAGAAGCAGACCATAATATTGAAGATGACCAGAGGTTGGTTGACTAGACCGCACCCTGGAATTCACACCAGTGTTACCATTACCTCTGGTGAAGGAATACTGGCCGAAATACCCCGAAACTTTTGTTGGACAGAACGCCCATTTTAGCATAAAAAAAAAAAAGGACAAAAGGATACAAAAAAAGATAAGTTGAACAATCCAAACTACATGACCCTAAAATAACTGGTTCCAAAAGGACTAGGGGCTGGTTGTCTGGACTGGACGATGTATTTTTTACCAATTCTGTACATTCCAATTTGTTTGTCTTGACAAGCTAATAGCATTTTCTTCTTTCTCAAGAACACATACATGCAGAAAGTTTAAGTGTTGCGAATCTTAAACACTTTTTGCTGCACCAATCCAGACAATAGATTGATGGTATGTGTGTGAATGTCCAACATTCAACTCATACTCATGTTCACGGGTTAATGAAAGCTGTCCCTCCGTCAGCAGCACGCTGGGTCCCTGTCTCTGTTCACACTCCTCTCTTCTGGATTTATCTGTCTTTATAAACAAAGGACAGCTGGCACAAACGAAGGAAGGAGAGGAGGGAGAAGCCGAGACCATCTGTGTCCACATTCATAAAAGGGTGGAGTTCATTATAATAATAATAATAATCATAGTAATACCAATAATAACCCCATCTTATATTAATTAACTGTATTCACACCACCATGACCGAGGAATGACCCCAGGTCATCGTCATGACGAGACCAGACAAGACGAGACTCTCTCTTCGGGGTGAAAGGTCAAAAGGCGATCCAGAGGAGCGACAGCCGATTCTACAGGCGGAAAAAGAGAGATGTTAAAATGCATTGGTTAGCAAGCGGAGTGTAAATTCTCGCTCCATCTGCTCATCCTGTCATATGCGGGTGGAATGGACTCATACTGTGAGTAGAGTTCGTGACCTGTGAATGACCTCACTGTGACCTTGAGGTAGTGTGGGAGAATTTGGCTTTCTTTCTCACCCAGTCTTCATTGTACTATCATTTTTCACCCAAATTTAAAAAGAATTGTTTAAATATTTTTCAGGCTCGTGTTTGATATTTGATAAATTAGTTGCCAGTTTTATGTATAGCAGCTGTTTTAAGACAAAGGAGACATATATTTGGACACTATTTCAGGGGTGTCCAATCTTTTCCACAAAGGCCGGGGTGAGTACACATTTTCATTTCAACCAAACAGGTGCCACACCTAATAGTCCATCTATCTAAACAGCTGGAATCTGGTGTGGCTTGGTGGGGATGAAATCCAGCCCCCACACCGGCCCTTTGGGAAAAAGATTGGACACCCCTGTACTATAGGGACACCTGGGTTGTGGACACCTGACCAAGGTTTGTGGACACCTGACCATAAAAAGTCTCTGGGGGTGCAGTCAGCATTCCAATTCATCCCAAAAGTGTTCAATAGGATTGAGGTTTGAGCTTTATAGCAGGACATCTTCCACTCTAACCCATGGAAAACATATCTTTATAGAGCTGGCTTTGGGGACAGGGGAATTGTCAAACTGCAACAGGTTTGGGTCTTGTAGTTGTGGAGTGAAAATTTCCTGTTACCGCATCCAAAGACATTCTGTGTCCTCGACTTTTTGGTAAGAATATGGGCAGTACCCCAATGGATGGAAAAGTCCTTGTTATGAGTTATGATGAAAATGCATTACCATCACCCCATTGTAACTTGAAAATATTGTAAGTCGAGACATGGCCTAGCCTACTTAGGGGTATGAATGTATAAATATCAGTATGTTCATATATTGTCAATAATTTAACAAATTACAATAAATAATGTAGCAAAACAGAACGATTTATAGTACTATATAAATTACTGTATACAGTAAATATGTATGAGACAGCAGACGCATGAACAAGTGCAAGTGGATTGTGGAACATATACTGCTACGTTTCCTGCCATGTAAAATTAAAAATATTTTAACATTCTTTTCGTTTTGCTAATGTCATCATAAGATTGATGAAGTTGTACCATCGTAACTCAGGGACCATCTGTATATATATATTTATTTCTATGGTATATATAAGAAATTAGCAGTGTGTGTGTATCCGTGTTTACGCTTCTGTTTTCCGAAACTTTTCAAATAAAATAGATTAAGTAGCTTAATTAGTGAATTTTGATCTCGCCGTGAATTCCTAGGGAGTGTGTTTTAAACGTAGTGCGATAAGAATACATCAAAACATGCACGCAAACAAACACATCGGCCCCCTTAAAGCCTGACGCTGTTATCAGGACCCAGCAGCACCGCACACACACATGCCCTCGCACTCAGCCCTCCGACCGGCGCGCTTTAGAGGTACCGGGGTACGTGGTGTTTCAAGGGGGCGCTCGGCAGGGTGCAAGAACGCCGTGGGCGCTCTGTAGGTGCCGTTTGGAACGCAGCCAGGATTCCTGCACTAATAATTGTTCGAAAACGACAAAGCCATGAAACGCCCACGTTCGCAACACACTCGTTCCGATGTTTCCTGTGATGTGGCTCCCTGGAACGATCGTTCGTCTCGAGTTCTGATGATTAATGCCTCATTACGTCCTCCAGCTGTTTGCAGAGGTGTCTGGATGCGATATCTTTTTTTTTTTTTTTTTTTTTTACGCCAAAACACTTCTGGGAAGTTTGAGTTTCCTTTGTAGCATCATGGGAATTCACTATAAAACCAATGGATTTGGCCAAAGTGGTTATGACTGGAGTTACTGTAAAAGTGTGCACACACCCACACACACACACACACATTTATATATACTCAAGGTCATTTACTTAAAACAGCTGGTATATGGTATAATGCAATGTGTGTGTGGTGTGTGTGTGTGTGTGTGTGTGCAGCGGTTACATGTCGTGACCTGTAATTTTGGTTTTGAGTACAGATAAACCATTTTGTGTTTAAATGTGTCTGTGTGAGGACGAACCCTGAGGATCCTGAATATGGGTGATGCTATGTCAGTAGGCGGGGCTTAATCATTCTCAGCACTGTTTGCCACACAGACAAGAGCCAATCAGGGGCATCTGTGAGCTCAGTTATGCATAATAGGCAGAAAGCGTTTTTCTCTTAATAGTTAGACTCTTGAAAATCTTGAATGTGTGTGTGTGTGTGTGTGTGTGTGTGTGTGTGTGTGTGTGTGTGTGTGTGTGTGTGTGTGTGTGTGTGTAGTCTTTGCTATGCAGGCACACTCAACTGAGAAGAGAATCATGATGTATCACTTATGAGTGACAGGCACTTAGGAAGTATAGGTGTGTGTGTGTGTGTGTGTGTGTGTGTGTGTGTGTGTGTGTGTGTGTGTGTGTGTGTGTGAAAGAGAGATGTACACCCCAGCAAGTGACAGCTACTCAGCGCACTCGGCCCTATCCTCCTTTTTATTAGCCTAATTAAAAGACCTGCATTTGTCTCGGGGACAACCGCTCACCACATCGCGGTGTAATTTACCGGCTAGGCATCCATGACGATCCCGTCGCCGTAACGACCGGCCTCTCTGATTGTTTCCCTGACAACAGAATGCATCATCTCCTCGCTCGCATCTAATATCACAGATACACACCCAGAAACGGATGGAACTGTCGCCTATAAAAGCCCATTGTAGCCTTACTGAAGGTAGCTGCCATCAATAAACGTGTCACGGTGCTCCGTGTGTGTGCGTGCATGCACGCATGTGTGTGTGTGATGGATAAAGCAAGTGGTTTAGTGTAAATAGCCCTAATGCCTTATCTCTTATTTAAATGAAGTTCACTTACTTACACTGCCACAGGGCAAATGCTATCTTTCTCCCACACACACACACACACACACACACACACACACACACACACACACACACACACACACACACACACACACACATATACATCCAAGATCTCCAAGAGGGATTTATGTGAGTCTGAGTTGGCTGAAAGGAGATTTGATGGGAATGGAATAGTGTGTGTGTGTGTGTGTGTGTGTGTGTGTGTGTGTGTGTGTGTGTGTGTGTGTGTGTGTATATGTGTGTGATGCACCTGATCAGGCCAGGCTCTCCCGCTCCTGCATCGCCCCTGCCGTTAACAATGGCCCATCCGTTACTGTGCCGACAGGCAGAGTGACAGGCCTATTTGCAGGCCCGGCTGAGCTACTCTTGACTTATTGGATGGCACATGGTCAGGGGCGACGGCCTTGTGACAGCACACACACTTCCATTTGGGTGAGAAATCTGCTTAATTTGGTCAGTGTGTTCAGAGTACTAAAGAGAGGCGTGGCTAGGGTCCTAAATAGATGGACATAAACATAGAGTACGACTAAAATACTGGTGGCTCGTTATTCTGAAACTCCTGAAAATTCCTCATATCACTAATGGATATGTATAGAATACACTGGGACATACATTCATTCCAAAATTTTTGTGCTGCATTTAATTAATATTGTTAATTGTTTTTGGTATTTTCAAATGTTTTGTGCAACTGTAAGGGTTATGCCAAAGAGTTTTTTTATTCTCCTTCCTGGAGAAGAACCACTGGTTTTTGGAGCAAAAAGGAGAATTTGGATAGACATTTTTTCCATCCCCATTTGGGGATGTTGATTTGCCTCACTGCCCTCCCTTTTTAAAGACACTGTTCTGCCTTCCTGTCCTACTGAGAATTTGTACTGCTTCTTTGTCCAGCTGAAGATGTCACTCTGCCTCCCTGCCTTTCTGAGGAAAATGCTCTTCCTCATCCCAGCTGAGGATGTCGCTTTGCTTTCCTGCTCTTACTCTGTCTCCCTGCTCAACTGAGGCAGTTTTCCTTTTCCTGTATGCCCTGCCGAGGACATTGCCCTGCCTCCCTGCCCTACTGAGGATGTTGTTTTGCCTCCATGCCCTGCCGTGGACATTGCCCTGCCTCCGTGCCCTACTGAGGATTTTGTTTTGCCTCCATGCCCTGCCGTGGACATTGCTTTTCCTTCCTGTCCTATTGAGGATGTTTCTCTGCTTCCCTGCTCTATTGCCATGCAGAGGTTGTTGCTTTTCTTTCCTGACCTCCTGAGTATGTTGCTCTTCTTTCCTGCTCTGATGAAGATGTCTCTCTGCCTCCCTGCCTAACTGAGGACGCCACTCTTCTTCCCTGCCCTACTGAGGACGGTGCTCCACTATACTGTCTGGCTCAGGAAGTTGTTTCCCCATCCTACTTGAGGCTCATGACACTTAATTGAGGACATTGCTTTGCAATGCTACTTAACTGTAGATGTTGCTCCACCATCCTGCGTGGTTCCAGATGTAATTAAAATGCTACGTTATTTTGTCTCTATTTTTTTCAGTTGTTCTGTGGCACTAATTGGTGAAAAATAAATGGAATCTGGGCAAATTCTGAGGTTAAAATAATCACAGCCATGCTAATCTATAGTGCAGAGGATAGCATAAAATCTTTAACAATGTCCTAAAACATAAATTGAAGTATGATTGCTAGCTATCTTAAATCAACCGACCGATTGCTTGTTAAGGCTGTCAATCAATTAAAATATGATTAATCTTAAGTTAAAAAGTAAGTTTTTAATACTCTAATCAACATGGTCTTGGACAAATATGCAGGCTTTATGCAAATAAATGTTTATTATTAGACTCAAAATCAAGCATGGAGACAAAATATTCTTGTAAATGTTTTAAAGTAATTATGACATTTTAAATTTCGTAATTCATCAGGACACCGAACGGAACTTTTGCTATGTTTGCACACGGACCATTTTTATTGCCGGATGTGTGCGTCATGGTGGATTTTGGTTCTTGTTTTAAGACTTGGTGCACCAGTAAAACAAATGTTTAGTGATTCAAAATAATCTTTTACTTTTTTTTTTTTTTTATATATCCGAGTCAAGAAAAGACGTCGTGAAGAAATGCGTTGAAGGTTTTAATTTCGCCTCTTTTATATTTATTTAATTATCAACTGAAATCGTGCGTTAATAAAATCAGTGGCGTTAAAATGAATTTGCGTTATTATTGCTTTAATTTTAACAGCTCTATTGCTTGTATGACATAAAATACCTAATGTTTTTTTCTTTTTTTGCACAGTAGTATGCAGAAAGTGTTTGTGTGTGATCTCCCAAAAAAAAAAACACAGCGAGAGAGAGAGAGAGAGAGAGAGAGAGAGAGAGAAAGAAAATAAGAAAGAAATGAAGACATATGTGATAAACCAACTCAATACCCAATTCATCAGACCGAAACGAGGGTATTGAAAACTTTCCGTAACAAGGAGACGTGGAAAGAGAGAGAGAGAGAGAGAGAGAGATAGAGATGGAGAGATAGAGAGAGAGTAGTGAGGAAAAGACTTGTTTTTAGAGTAAACCTCCAGATTTGTGTGAGAACCACACAGGAATGTTTTCCTCTCGCGGATGGCTGACACTCGTGCACACGCGCACACACACACACACACACACACACACATACACACACACACACACACACACACACACACACACGAGATCTCAGACGGGACATCCAGATTTACAGAGGTGTCAAAGATTTCATGTCCGAAGCTCTCTTGGGTCGTCTCCCACATTCTCTCCGTTTTTTAAATACATCTCTCTCCATCTCTCCATCCCTCCCTCCTTCCCTCCATTCCCTGTTTCTCTCTTTCAGATCGGAGCTGAGAAAGAAAACAGGCCCATGACTCTGCGGCCGACACGGTGGCTGAAAAAGAAAAACACTGAGCCAGAGAGCAAGTAAGTGAGTGAGAGAGAGAGAGAGAGAGAGAGAGAGAGAGAGAGAGAGAGAGAGAGAGAGAGAGAGAGAGAGAGAGAGACGCAAAAAAAAAAGACAGATGGATTCTTCTCATCCTCCCTCAGTCATGCTGAAGTGCTTTAAATTCATGCTCTTCTCAACTTGGTCATTTTAAAGTATAATTTTTTGGGAAAAATTTATTTAACTATAATTTAACTGTTTAACTTTAATAAAAATAAAAGATATAAATATATAATTTTTATTTAATTCATTCCCAGAAATCCCTCTCATAAAATCTTTTTATAAAATTTAATAAATCAAAAAATACTTTTTTCTTTTTTTTTTTCAACCCAGATTTTTTTTCAGGTCAAAATGTCCCGTACAAAATCTAGATTTTTTAAAATATTTTTTTTAGGTTTATTAGTTAAAGCGAGCCAAGCACAACAAGAATCATGTTCGAAAAATACATTTCTGCACCGTTCTGCATGTAGTAAAACATTTTAATGGGTTATTTTGGCCTGAGAATGAAAAAAGAAAATAAGAGGCCGGGCCCCCCCCTTTTTTTTTTTTCAGAACTTCACTAGTCAAATGGCAGGAGATGAAAAAAAAAAAAAAAAGCTGACATGCTGTAATGGGTTTTATGAGAACCTCAGGTTCAGTTCGGTTTCTCTTCTTCAAATCAGTTTCATGAACTTTGGCTGATTGAGAGACACTTGACACTTTGGCGGTGTGGCCAAAAGTATTGGGACATCCGACATCCAGCCATATACGGTTCTTCCTCAATCTGTTACCGCAAAGTTGAAAGCACACAATTTTATATGTTATCTTTGGACACGCTAGCGTGAAATTTTCCATTTTTAAAGTAGGAGACCAAAATTTATGGTATTTTGTCAAAACTGAAAGTAATTTACCTCAGAAAGTATTGGTTTAATTGAAAATCAATGTGATATGGACAAATTCTAAGGTAAATTAGCATGGCCATGCTAATCTACAGTGCTGAGGCTAGCATAAAGTTTCTTAGCAGCATCCTAAAATGTAAACAAAACGACGTACGACTGCAAGCGAGCTAAACCCACCTGATCGATTGCATATGTGACATTATATGACAAATAATTTTTTTTGTTTTTTTAGTACAGTAGAATGCAGCAACTGTAAGAAACGGTGTGTGAGTGTGTGAGTTTGCAGTTTGAATGTTTTAATATTATTGAAATGTGCGGTGTGGCCGAAAGTCTTGGGACAATCGACTTTTCCAGCCATCTTCCACTAACTGTTACCACAGAACTGGAGGCGCACAATAGTATCGGATGCACTAGCATTAAATTTGGACAAAGCCAGCTCCATGAAGCAAATATCTCCATAGGAACTTGTCGAACTTTTTATAAGAGCAAAAAAATATGTGGAAATAGGATGTTCAGAAAGGAGTACATACCAAATATTTTGCACAAGAGGAATTCATTTGACGTTGAGGCAGCAGGCTAATAATAATGAATTACCAATGCTGCTTTATTTAAAGGGTTTTGTGTCCATTGGCGTTCGCTCTCACACCCTCGGTTCTTGGCTCATCTCGAGGAGACCCGAGTGTCTCGTGTGTCTGGCGCAGACTGGCAAGCCATCAGTAACCTTCCTTAAACCTTCACCCCCGAGTTGCAAAAAAGAAACCCACAAAGGGTTGTTTTTTTTTTCTGTCCCCTGCAGGCAGAGACCAAGCTTTACAGGAAGTTGGTGCTGATGATTTATGGTTGTGTGTCCTGGGTGGCAGCTGGCCCACGTCCCGGCGTCAATCAACCCGGGTCCGAGAGCACCGGCCAATGGCGTAGCTTCCACTGCTTATTCGATTTTTTTTTAAACGCCTACAATGGCCATCATTAGGAGAGAGAGAGGATGGGAAGAGGGGAGTTGCTACGGCGGAAAGGAAGAAAAGAGAAAGAGAGAAAAAGAGAGATAGAGAACAATCAGGAGACGAGAGAAGATGGATGGTGCTCTGGCCTGTTTTTCACAGGGAAGCCCTTAAGCTCTCTCCACAAACACACACACACACAGAATACCATTTCTTTCTTTCTTTCTTTCTTTCTTTCTTTCTTTCTTTCTTTCTTTCTTTCTTTCTTTCTTTCTTTCTTTCTTTCTTTCTTTCTTTCTTTCGCTATATTTCTTCCATCTATCTTTTTTACTCTCTTTGTCTCATGAACTGTGGCTAGAACAATATTGCATGAAGCAAATATTGGAAGAAACCGTGTGTGTGTGTGTGTGTGTGTGTGTGTGTGTGTGTGTGTGTGTGTGTGTGTGTGTGTGTGTGTGTTTGTGTGTGTTTTGAGATTAAATGATCGAGCAAGATGCTAATGTGTTAGGACCTTAGATGGCTTCCGCTGCCTGGCTCCATCAGCTCAAACATAAGGCCGAGTCCAACATGGAAACCGCGGAAAAGTGCCGGCAAACCCCACATGTTGGATCGATGCAGACGTGACGAACAAGAGTGAGGCAATCTACCTAAGGTTCTAAACGAACTTGATGACATCATTTCTATGGAAACTGACCATTCTGAACGACTCACATCCTTACCTTTACTAACGAATGCTCTCAGCAACGTATGAGCCCCAGCCCCAGGGTGTTAAGCGACACACGTATTTTTTGGCAAGTTTTCCCATAACGTCGTTTTTAGATTTTTGGATGCAGTAGCATACAATTTTCCTTGTACTTAAACTAGAAGATCCAAACCTGTTCCAGCATAACAATAGCCATGTGCACAAACTCTTGATGTCACCCAAATGAGGATGCGTTCCCCTTTTGAGTCTGGTTCCTCTCAAGGTTTCTTCATTACATCTAAGGGAGTTTTTCCTTGCCACAGTCGCCATGGCTGCTCATCAGGAATAAATGCACACCATTCACCTTGACTGTTGATTTCTGTGAAGCTGCTTTGAGACAATGTCTGTTGTAAAAAGCGCTATACAAATAAACTTGATTTGACTTGACTTGACAAAGCCAGCTCAATGAAGATATGGTCTGTGTGGGTTGGAAGATAAAGAAGATCTTGAGTAGCCTGCTATAGAGCTTTGACCTCAGCCCTATAGAACACCTTTGAGTTGAATTGAGGAATGTCCAGGGCTTATTAGAGAATATTGCACACACAGATACACACACACACACACACACACACACACACACACACACACACACACACACACACACACACACACACTGCAGCTAAATGTTCCTGTATTAAATCAAGACATTTTTACACACAAATCCGAAGTTACACAAATGAGGCCCATGCGTTTTGTATTAGAATGGGTGTTAATGATTTACGGGCCTCAATAAGCTTGACAAGTCTCTTTGTGTGTGTGTGTGTGTGTGTGTGTGTGTGTGTGTGTGTGTGTGTGTGTGTGTGTGTGTGTGTGTGTGTGTGTGTGTGTGTACACGTGCACATGTGTGTTATTATTCCATAACAGGCTAATACGAGCCACATGACAGTAACTCTTAAAAAGTCATTTGAATACACACACTAAGTTCACACACACACACACACACACACACACATACAAACTTTCTGCTCTTTGTCAATGCCATGACTCCATAAACTGCCGCATTTTGTGTGTGTGTGTGTGTGTGTGTGTGTGTTTGTGTGTGTGTATGTGTGAACTTAGTCCTCAGCATGATAATGAGGCTCAAACAGGCATTTTGCCACGAGAGTCATGTGTAAAGAGAGAGAAAGATAGAAAAAGAGAGAGAGAGAAGGAGAAGGGATGAGAGCCCCTAGGTTCTGGCGAATGTATAGCTCTCTATTTTCTCTCTGTCTGTATGTCTCTCTCTCGCTCTCTTTCTCTCTTTTTCTTCCTCTCTGTCTGTCCTTCTCTCAGCAGGTAATGATGCAAGGGTAGCTTTTGTTAAGTCACCATGAATGAGCGAAGTATTCCACAAGAGGGGGTTTGTGTGTGTGTGTGTGTGTGTGTGTGTGTGTGTGTGTGTGTGTGTGTGTGTGTGTGTGTGTGTGTGTGTGTGCTCCAGATTACAGCTCTAGAGGTTATGACCACAAAGGTCTATATTAGCGGTGCCTCTGTATTAGCTACTAATAGTACTTAGTTACAATTGCGATTAAAAAGACGTGTGTGTGTGTGTGTGTGTGTTTTTGTCTGTCTGTCTCACTGCCTCATGAGTCATTGTCGTTACTGCCATGTTTTATAGAGTGTGGTTCAGGGGAACTGCAGCCAGGTGTTCACTTAGTTGCAGTGGTGGAAACCCACCATTATTTACCATATCTGCCATTTAACTCAGCCCATGTCTGCTGTTCTATAAGTGATGCATACACATCACTCCCACTCCCACATCCACTTCCACATTCACATCCACACTCATCCACACTTCCACATTCACATCCACTGCCTCATTCATATTCACATCCATTCCCTCATTCACATCCACACTCATACCCACTCCCACATTCACATTCATTCCCTAATCCACTGCCACAGTCACATCCACACTCACACCCACTCCCTCTATCACATCCACTCCCACTTTCACATCCACACTCACACCCACTCCCACAATCACATCCAATCCCACATTCACATCAACACTCACACCCACTCCCACATTCACTCCCTCAGCCATTGCCACATCCACATCCATGCCCTAATTCACATCCACACTCATACCCACTTCCACTCCCACATCAACATTCACTCCCACAGCACATCCACATCCACTTTAATTTAAATATCCACTCCCACATCCCTATAAATATTTACATGCACTCCTACATTCACATCCGCTTCCACTTCCACATCCATATCTTTATCCACTCCCACATCCACTTCCAAATCCACTTTCACATCCACTCCCACATCTACATCTATAACACCTCCTTGATAAGGAATTAATTTGGAAAGTCAGGAAACATTTTGTCCATTAAAACCAAATCAACATGGCCACCAACATCAACAAAACAAAAATTAGAATGCACCAGGGCTCCCTTCGACCAGCCCGAATGCTACACATGTGGGTAAAAAGTCACACCCTCCTGCTGATATTGTCCTAACAGAGAATGAGAGAGAAAAAAAAAACAGGAGAGAACGGATCCATATTTAAAGCTGGTCCTCAAAAAAAAATTCTTATTGTATAAAATCAGCCACCTGTCTCCGTTTGTCTCCGTCTCCTGTCCTCCTGTCTGTCGGCCTGAATACGCAAGTGTGATGGGTCATAAACCCACATGCAAGCATCTTAGAAAAAAACCTGTGTGAATGGTGTGTGGGTGCACATGTGTGTGAGGTCAGCGGAGCTGTGTCTCCGAGACAGGGATTAATCCTCCTTTGCGCTCGGCTGAAAAAACGACCGGGGACAGAGAGGAGGAATACATCAGGGCCGAAGAATAAGGGAGGGGACAAGAGGATGAATATTTCCGTGCGAGAGTGACAGATCCGGCGAGCGATAGAGAACGCCGGAGTGACAGACAGAAGGCTGGAGAGACAGAGAGATAGAGGAGAGAGGAGTGTAGACAGGGGCAGGCAGACTGAGGAACCCTAATCCTTTACTTCTATTCAAATACGCTCTTAATCTCTGAGCAGGTCTGCACACCCACACACACACACACACACACACACACACACACACACACACACACACACACACACACACACACACACACACAACACACATATACAGAGTTAATCTCTGACAATGTCTGAAGCTAGAAAGGTTCACAAAAGGCCTCCCAACACACACACACACACACACATATACACACACATACACTCTACAACCTCTTTCCAGATCCAGACTTCCCACACATTCCACTGTCCATCCTTTTGAGTTCCAAATGTTATAAAGTCTCTTCCACTTCCTGAACTGTAACTCAGTGAAACATGGGGGTGGTAGTATCAGTGGCCTAGTGACCTGCAACTGTTATTTTGAGCAAAATACAGTATAATCGAGGGTTTGTTTTATTTATTTTTGCCCTTGTCAGAAGTAAGAAATTCTGAGTATTAGCCTGGAAAACAGAGCCTTCGGTTCATTGGATGTCTTCCAAATTTCATGACGACCTGTGTTACATGGTTCGGGGTGGATCTTGAGTGGCCTGCTATAGAGATCGGACCTTAACTCTTTTAAAATTAATTGAAACCCTCAATGCACCCCAGGCCTCCTCACTTCACCTACATTAAGACTTGACTTTACGTACCCTCCCTGTGGCTCCAAAACATCGTAGAACACCTTTCCAGAAGGAGTTTGCTCAGGAGACAGCAATTATGTACTGTGATGTCTCTCCAAGAATCTAATAGTTCAGGTCCCCACAAAAACTTTGTCCATAGGCTGTATATCTCCTTTCAAAGCTTCAAGTTTTACCTATATAAGGACCTGATTTTCTAAATGCCCCTTGTGGCTGAAATCTCCATAATCCACTCCACACTCCAAAATCTAGTGGAACATCTTCACAGAAGAATCTAATACTCAGGTCCCCACAAAACCCTTTGTTCCTTTGTGGGTGTATCTAAACCAAACTAAATCAATGTTAAATCATTGTACATGAACACAAACTCTGACAAAAAATCGTGAGCTACGTCTTGACATCATAAACACATTTTATATACCTGTTTGTATATATAGGGGTGTGTGTGTGTGTGTGTGTGTGTGTGTGTGTGTGTGTGTGTGTGTGTGTGTGTGTGTGTGTGTGTGTGTGTGAGAGAGAGAGAGAGAGAGAGAGAGAGAGAGAGAAAGGTTCTTGGTTTATTTACTGAAGTCATCTCGACTCATAACTCAGTGGCCCTGTAGTCATAAAGCACTCATACCATAATTCACACACACACACACACACACACACACACACACACACACACACACACACACACACACACACACACACACACACACACTCTCTCTCTGAACGAATATGGTTTAAATTTATGATGATGGTGCAGAAAGCTGGTGGCCTGTCTGTGAAAAGTTCCTTCCAAGTGTGTCACTGTAATCAACACACACACACACACACACACACACACATACACACACACACACACACACACACACACACACATATATATACAAACTGAGAGAGTGAGCGAAATTCCCACAGCATATGCATACACACTAATTCTTTCGGCTCGACCGTCTGTCACGGTGACACGTTCGCGCATACGCTCTCCATCACAGGCGTCCAGATGGACGTGAGCTTTATCGCTCCCTGGGCCGCTGACATCACCCGTCCACGCCGGCAGAATTGATGATGAAAGCAAACAGATCTATCTCAAGTTACATTTACCAAATCAATTTTATTTTAACAGCCTCTTGCATATTGGCATATTGACGACTGCTTGCGCCAAGAGGGGACAGAGGGAGATGGAGAGAGGGAGCGAGGGAAGAGAGGGTGCAAAGGAGTAGATGAGGAAGACTGAGAGAGGAGTGAGTGGAGAGAGGGAGACAGTGGAGCAAGGAAGCAGAGGAGACAGAGTGAGAGATGGAGAGGGAGAGAGAGAGAGAGAGAGAGAGAGAGAGAGAGAGAGAAAGGAAGAGAGAGATGGAGTAAGGGAAGAGAGGGTACAAGAAGAGACAGTCCAGAGTGGAAGACATAAGAGCAAGGAAGCAGAGGAGACAGACTGAGAGAGACACAGAGAGAGAGAGAGATGGAGAGACAGAGAGAAAGGAAGAGAGAAAAGGAGCGAGATGGAGTAAGGGAAGAGAGGGTACAAGAAAAGACAGTCCAGAGTGGGAGACATTGGAGCAATGAAGTTGAGGAGACAGACTGAAAGAGACACAAAGAAAGAGAGAGTTAAGAGAGAAAGGGAGAAAGATAAGGAAAGAGTTGTGACTGGAAAAGAAGAAGTGATGGAAGAGAGGGTACAAGGGGAGCAAGTCCAGAGAGGGAGACAGAGAAAAAGACAGAGAGAGAGATGGAGAGAAAGAAATATAGAAAGAGAAAAGGAGAGAGGGAGCAAGGAAATATAGGGTACATGGAGAGCAAGTCGTGAGAGGAAGAGATGACGAGACAGTTTAAATGAGAGTCGAGAGAGGGATTGAGGGAAGAAACGGTACGAGGGGAACAACTTCAGAGAAGGTGACAAGGAAGCAAGGGAGTGGAGGAGTGACAAAGACAAAGAGAAAGAATGCAAAGAGAGATAGTTGAAAGACAAAAAGTTGGGAGCAAGAGGGCAGAAAACCAAGACTCAGAAAGACACAGATAAAAAGAGAGATGGAGAGAAAGAAAAAAAAAGAAGGAAAGAGTTGTGACAGGGAAAGCTAGGAACAGAGAGCAAAGAAGACAGGGGGAGACACTGAGAAAAAGAGAGTGCAAAAGAAAAAAGTCGAGAGAGGGGGAGAGGGGAACAAGGGAGCCGAGAAGTTAGATCAAGAGAGATAGGAAGAAAGAGTAGGAGATAGAGGGAGCAAAGTAATAAAGAGGTTTAAGGGAAAGAAGCCGAGAGAGTGAGAGAAGGGAGCAAGTGTGCATAGAAACGACAGAAAAGAAGAGAGAGAGAGCGAGAAAAGAAAGGGTGCAAGAAAGAGGGTATGAGGGGAGAAAGAGAAGAGCAGGAATGAGGGGAGCAAGGGAGCATCGAAGGAAGTTTAAGAGAGACACAAAAACAGAGAAAGTGAGAAAGAAAGAAAGAAAGAAAGAAAGAAAGAAAGAAAGAAAGAAAGAAAGAAAGAAAGAAAGAAAGAAAGAAAGAAAGAAAGAAAAAAAGAAAGAAAGAAAAAGAGGGAGAAAGGGAAGGGAGGATTTGTGCGAGAGAGTCTGAAAAGGGGAGCAAGGGAGAAAGAGAAGGAAGACTGCAAGAAACAAAAAGATACAGGTAGAGCGAGAGGGATGGAGAGAGAAAAATAAAAGGAGGGAGACAAGGAGGGAGAGAGAGAGGGAGGGAGGGGATGGTTAATAGCGCTTGCCATATTTAATGCGCCGATGTCATCGTTGAATCTCCTCTCTGAATAATGCGGCACTTCATCATAAATTCTTTACAAGTTATTTACTTAATGGAGAGAGTTATGGCCTGCTGACAGCCAGCTAATTAAACATAGTGATACAGTGCAGCCCGCCTCCATGTCATCCTCTCCCCATTCCTCTCTCCCTCTTTCTATCCCCATCCCTCTCTCCTTCTCTCTCTGTCTTACACACACAAACACATCTCTCGTTCCCACACAGACTTATTGCACTTATTGTCATTAAAATAGGTTTCACAGTGTCTCATCAACTTTCCCTGTCTTGCAGGTACACACACACACACACCTCACTTTTGCTGTCTTTCTGTCTTTCCTTCTCTTTGAAATACACATAATCTCTCTCTCTTTCTCTCACTCTTTCGCTCTACAGTATTTTTTTTGAAATACACATCGTTCAAATGTGCAATTTATTACTGTTGTATTAAAATTCATGATACCCTACTTTTTTTCACTTTTTTTCAAGAGAGAGAGAGAGAGAGAGAGAGAGAGAGAGAGAGAGAGAGAGAGAGAGAGAGAGAGAGAGAGAGAACGAAGGTAAAAAAAAAGAAAGAAAAGAAATGTAAGCACAATTCATATAAATCTACTAATGGTGAGACAGAGACTTTTTTCAATCATATTAAACGCCAACGTTTGCCTACGCAGGATTTCTGCTTGCTACAGATTTATCGCTTGGAAAAAAAAAATCGCCCATTGTGTAAATGACTTCGGTAAGAACGCGCCGTGTAAAGAATGAAGCAATTTAAATATCCAAAAAGTGATACCAAAGGGCTTCTCCCATTGGCGCCGTGGCTCTGCGTATCAGTCGGTGGCTTCGGGATAATGATTTTCTCTTACAATTCACACAATGACGATTTGGAATCTTCAATTAGCCTGATACCCCTGCAGCGACCCTTCAGGCCAGGCCAAATTAGTCTACGTTGACCCTGCCCAAGACTCCTCTCGACCTTTCACCTTGTCTTGTGACCCTGGCTTTGATTAAGAGCACTGGCCGCCTGGTGTCTGACAGACAGCGTTGGACCCGGCGGGGGCCGAGGGGGTGGTAATACATTTTAACGTGGTTAAAGGACGTATTTACGAGCTCGGGTTTGAATCGAGCTGCCCTGCTATGTCATGATGTCACCCGGACAGGTTTACACACGGAAACCATATCGAGATTCAGCCAATAGATGGACACGTGGACAAGTGAAAGGAGGCTGGTGGCTATAGAGGCAGAGGGAATACGTTTACAATGCTGGTAAAAAACTAAGGAAAAGATCATGCATCCTTCTTATAGACATGGTTTCCAAGAGCAACATATGGTCTGGGACAGGGGTCATCAAATATATTTCAGTGGCTTGCCTCAAGCATTTAGTGACCTTCTGGAGCAGATCACATGCTCTGGTGCAGCCAGTCAAATGCATTCAATGTGTGTAAAATACAGTAATACCTCGGTACTCGTGCGGTGGACCTCATCAAATTCGGTACTCATCATGTTTTCAACGGAAAAATGTTTCGCCGCTGGTCGCATGCTCAGAACTTACAACTCTCGCGATGAAACTCAAGAGCGCTCCAGTCTTGCAGTAAAACACATGCATGAAGAGTCCCATGTTAACTAGTGAACATTGCCATAGCATTCTCTTTTGTGCTTTCTGTGCAATTTAAGACTAAATCATAGGTCCTAAAGTGGTTACATATGCTACCATCAGGTACTCGTCAGTTCCAGCACTCGTCAAGAGTTCCGGAACAAATTACCAATGAGTACCGAGGTATTACGGTATGCAGTCCAAAAGCAGCTCATCACAAACTTAAAGCAAAGACTTGACATTAATGGCCTTTGGTTATAACCCTTATCCAGAGCAACGATGATATCATTTATACAACTGAGCAGTTAGGTGTTAAGGGCATTGTTTAAGGGCCCAGCGGTGGAAATTTGGTAATGCTTGGATTTGAACACAGGACTGATCAGAAGTCCAACCTTTTAAACACTTCCTTTAGTTCTAGCATTTTATATACATTTGCATTAAATTGACCCTCCTTGGTCATTGACTACTGAGCAGATGATTGATGAATCTTTGGGGCTCCTAAATGATTCATCAGACTAGCTTTCCTACCATTGTCTGAAGACCATGTGTTAGCAACCCAATGATACCAAAACCATCCATAGCCAGAAAACTTTATTACCTTAAATTACCTAAAAGCATTTCATAACTGAGAGAAGAGGTAGCAATATTATTTGGAATGTATCAAGAAACCTTGTTAGCTTGTTTATGAAATATCATAAAAATCCATACATTTAAGAACAATTTCTTTTGGAAATAGATTAGAAAATGGAGCAAAGAGCAAATTAGGGTGGTATAAATTGTAGCTTTTCTTAATAGCAAACAAACAAAAAAAACCTTCAAGATTGTCAAATGCTTGTATTTTTAATATACAATATTAGGTCCTACCTCCCAGATCTGCCGACGACAATTGCCCTCAAAGGGTCCAAACTCCTCTCCGACCTCCAACCTCCTCTTGCTCCAGACGCCAATGCTGCCAGCTGAAACGCTTGACTCGCGCAGCTCAAAGTCTGGGGATGGCGATGGTGCTGCCTCCTCATCGTCCAGGTACACAGATGTGTGAAAGGCGTTTTTGAAGCAAGAAGAGTCGACTGTAGAGCTTCTTTCATATAATACACTTGAAGAGTGGATGTTGTTTGAGGTGATTAATGGGCTGGGGTCTCCTTCAGAAGCTCTCCCGGCTTCCTCCAGGACACCGGAGGGGAAAAGGGAGAAGTCACCTTCATCACCTGTAATGGAGAAGATCATTTTTAACAATTATGCCTTCAGGATTGTTGGGTTTGGGACACAGGGTCAAAGATGTCTGTTGATTTGGCGAGTGCAAGTTGAAAACACGTGTAAAGAAACAAAAGGTGATAAGGATTAAATTTGTTAGGAGATATGGCCTCTGGATTAGGGCCATACAGACAACCCACCCACACACATTCGTATCTCTGCCAACTCAACAAGAGCTACAGTTTGTCCATGAGTGCTAAGTGCTAAAGCAGTGTGGTCCCATATGGAAAAAATATACATAGCTCCAAACAAAGGTATTTGACCACCAGTTAAACAAACACGAGGAAGAGGAAAGTAGTTAATGTCTGTAATAAGAGTGTGAGTGACTAGCTGAGAGCAAGCCTGCTGATTGTGTCCTCTTGGTACACCCTGTTAAACACCCCCTAAGGAGCCTGAGCCAAACATTTGGCAAGGGAATCCCCGATGGGAAGATTGAATTGCCTTGAATGTTGCCTGAATTGTATGGCTCCCAACACTCACACTTCCTTTTTAAAAAAAACATTTTCCATCCATCCCTCGTGACAGGAAATCGAAGCGAAAACAGCGGACGTTTCAGGTTAATTGAGAATAGAGAAAAGAGGACGTTGTCTGTGACCTATAACCCTGTCCTTGGTTTGGAAAGGAAGAGCAGCACGTGGATGATGACAGTGTTTTGCTACTGTGTTTGAGTTACTGTCTCCAACGTAGCACCATGATTGCTGTCCTGACACTTGGTATTTAGTCAGCCAGAAAGCAAGGCGTTTCAAACACATGAACGTTTGCTTGACCAGTAGTAATATACACTAATACCTCGGTACCCATCGGCTGCAGAACTTGTCAAATTTGGTACTCGTTATGTTTTGACAACTGAAAAATGTTTTGGTACACGTCGCATGCTCAAAACTCGCCTAAAATCTCGATAAAACTCGTGAGCGCTTTAGTCTCGTGGTAAAACAGATGCATGAAGGGTCTCATGTTAGTTTTAATTCTTTATACAGTACAGCACTACATAAAAAAAACTTGTCGAGTACAAAGGTATTACTGTAATAATATCGAGGGCAGCTAATTTTGCTGTCTCAGTGTGGCCAAAGTTAACCAAACACAAGGCAGTTGGGTAATGCTCACATTAATTAGCATGTGCTTGGTAGGTCATGAAAGCTTGTGCAGATTTTAACAATTTTCCCTGACAATTTTCTAAAGTATTAACACCAAGTTAGTCTAACAACCCATATTATGAGGAGAGCATAGTGGCCATATGAACAAATCATGCTGACAGAAGAAATTACCTCCAGCTCACTCTGCCGAATGTAGTTGTCTAATTTATGGCTTCAGCAGGCGTCATTATCTTTAATAACAGGTCTATCAATAGACAGGATTTTCCTAGTATAATCCAACAGGAAGAACATGTGTTGCAACCTGGCCTGTTATTTAATTCAAGCACAGTTTTATTGGGGCTCATCTTGTCCGCTGTGACAAGTACTAATCACCTCAACCAGCTTAACACACTTGTAGCTAACCTACTGCGCGTAGGCCAGAGTGAAGCTCGCATGCTGTGGTTAGTACGCTGTGGTTAACAGGATGTGACAGGTAGTGGTGAGTG
>NC_139581.1:27973107-28020607 GCF_946808225.1 Silurus aristotelis
TGCAATCGGTTTACAATGCCCACACACCTTGGGCATTCGATCTATTTGTGCCTTTGACGGTGTGTGTGTGTGTGTGTGTGTGTGTGTGTGTGTGTGTGTGTGTGTGTGTGTGTGTGTGTGTGTGTGTGTGTGTGTGAGAGTGTTTGTGTGGGTGTGTCCTGTCACACACTGTAAGAGGTTGATCTGTTTTGTTTGTCTGTACTTCTTTCACATTCTGTCCAGCGCTTAGGTAATTTTCTTTCTCATTCTGTGTCACACACACACACACACACACACACACACACACACACATACACACACACACACACACACACACACACACACACACACACACACACACACACACACACACACACACACACACACATATATACATATACACATTCATTCTGAACTTACTTTTAAGACAAAGCTCCAGCCAACCACACTCATACCATCCTACCATAATATCCTATAAAATCTATACTACACAATACAATATTAGACACTATACAATACTATACCATTTAATATTGGATTATAATATTATGCTATAATAAAGCAAACAATTCTATTTCACTCTATATCATGATAAACTATACTGTATGATACTATGTAATGCAGTGCTAGATTATACTGTACTATATAATATACTATAATATAATATTCTATATTATAATATTATAGTAAACCATGCCGTACTATATCCTACTGTAGTGTACATTATACCATGCGAAACTAAATTATTCTGTAGGAATTATACTGTAAATAAACCATACCATACAATTCTAATTCTATACCATCCAATAATAAATTATACTATAGTAAACCATACTATGCTATACAATAAAATAATATACTCTACTGTACCATAGTGTACATTATACTATATAATATTTATTATATAAAATTATATTGTATTGTATAATACTGACACCCCATTAAAAAACACCCCATACTATACTTACAATACAAACTTAAACTACTATTATTAGTAGAAGTAGCAGTAAGTAATATTATAATTTTTTTATGCAATAATCAACCAAACCATATGATTTATACCATACTAGACTATACTGTATGATACTTTGCCATACAATACTCAAGTATACTCCATTATATTGATTATATAGTATAAACTATACCATTTCACTCTGTAATTTACATTTACTAGTAAATTTTACTGTACCATATTATACGATAGTAAACCTGCAGAATTTACCATACAGTGGAACGTGAGATTTCAAAACAGAGTTTGTACTAAAAGATTACATAAAAATGTTTAAAGAACTTTTATTATTGTATTATTCATTCAAAGTAGTAAATACAACATTTATGACAAGTAATTCACAATTTGTGTTGAGTTCACACTACAGTACATGTGCAATTCCCCTTGAAAAAGGAACAATCAAAAGAAGAGAGTCAAAACCTCGCGATTTTTTGTTATTCGCGAGAGGAGATGAGGACATATCACCCGCTAGTATCGAGGCTGCATTGTATTACACGTCATTAAACTGTACTAAACCATAAAACTCCATACCATACTGTTCTGTATCATACCATGCCGTACTGTACCCTACTAGACTATATTATACCATTGTAAAATACCATGCCACTATATATCATGCCATACCATACCATACCATACCATAAAAACATTGAACAATACTACAAAACTCTACACTTAATTTTATTGTACTAGATCATACAATGCCTATTATGCACAGTACAACATTCCATTAGATGCCATACTATACTATACTATACTATACTATACTATACTATACTATACTATACTATACTATTCTTTATTATATGATACTATACTCTACTATACTATACTATACTATACTATACTATACTATACTATACTATACTATACTATACTATACTATACTATACTATATTATATTATCCTATACAATACTATACTATACTATTCTTTATTATATGATACTATACTTTACTATACTATTCTTTATTATATGATACTATACTATACTATACTATACTATACTATACTATTCTTTATTATATGATACTATACTCTACTATAATATACTATACTATATGATACTATACTATACTATACTATACTATACTATACTATACTATACTATACTATACTATACTATATTATATTATCCTATACAATACTATACTATACTATTCTTTATTATATGATACTATACTTTACTATACTATTCTTTATTATATGATACTATACTATACTATACTATACTATACTATACTATACTATACTATACTATTCTTTATTATATGATACTATACTATACTATAATATACTATACTATATTATATTGTACTATACTATACTTTAATATTCTGTATTGTATATTATACTATACTATACGATACTATACTATACTATACTATACTATACTATACTATACTATACTACTCTATATTGTTCTATACTATATTATATGATACTATACTATTCTATATTATACGATACTATACTATATGATACTATACTATACTATACTATTCTATATTATATGAGACTATACGTTACTATTCTGTATTGTATGATACTATACTATACTATACTATACTACTCTATTTTGTTCTATACTATATTATACGATACTATACGATACGATACGATACTATACTATACTATACTATACGATACTATACTATACTATACTATACAAAACATGCCATGCTATAAATACAGTACGAATCTATCTTTAAGCAAAACTTGAACCTTCTAGGAATTCCAAGAGGAATTTTACAGACTTCAGTGCACTTTAGGGATATCAGGCTTGTGGAGATTTAGGACCACTGGACCAGGTCCACTGTTTTTACTTTGAGCTGAGATACACTGCTTATTTGCATTACTTTATTGCTCGTATATTTTTTAACTTTGGATTAGCGCGAGTCCATAACGTCATGATTTAAATGACACATCACATTAACACAGAATGCACAGAAATACACACATCACTCTTTTATATTCCTTCTCTACAATATATAACACGGCGTACCTTCACGCTTACTCCACACTAGCCTTTTCCAACTATACTGATTTACCATTTGTAGTTGGATACACACCCTCACACACACACACACACACACACACACAGGCACACTCGAACAGCCCAGGCAGCTCCTGGCTGCCGTATCATGATTACAGCACACACTTGTCCACGTTTGAGAAATTGATCCACGTGATAGAGTGTGCGAGCGTGGCCCGTATGGGAGACATATTTCCAGCGTCAGCACTGACAGCCCTGAGGCCTTGTGAGTCCCCCCTGAGCTGGCGTCCTCCGCGGGCCCGGCCCGTAAAGCCAAAATGATAGCATATGTGCTTTGTTTAATTTTGATGTCCCAGTAATGTATGACACAATTAGATTGATTTGACAATTTCCATTACACTTGATCAAATATTTATGGAGTCTTATCAAAGAGCCGCCGCTGACACGGCGCCATCCATCAGCATCATCGCTCAGCGCCGCCGCTAGCGTTAGCCTATTAGCTTTTATTCACCCCAGAGGAACGGCCTGTGACATATGCTATAGCGACGGATGGGGATGAGGTGTGTGTGTGTGTGTGTGTGTGTGGAAAGGGGGCTGTGGGGGCGGGATAAGGTAGTATGCGCCATACCCTTCCCTCATTCTCTCTCTCTCTCTCTTTCTTCATCCATTTTCGTATTCCGTCCTCTTTGTCCTTGTTTTCCGCTCATTCTGGCTTTCTTGTTCACACTTTTTTCCACGATCGCACTGATCCCTCCCCCCGTTCGCTCCCGCGTTCTGTCCCACCATCTATCTCCATTCTGAAATATGCACTTTCTGATTGAGCTCATCAGTCTTAACGTGTTACTATGCGACGACAAACCGATACCCTTTACCCAGAATTCGTCATTTACCCCTTCCACCTACCCCTTTTACCACCAAGTCCTTCAGACTAATTAATATCAATTACGGATGGTAATTTCCCATAGGTGCATCGGCATAAAAGTTAACAATGTAATGCATCCATTCAAAAAAGTGTGCATCACTATGCATTGTTTTTTTAACATATATGCATCAGATAAAAAAGGATTAATTTCTATATATTTGGCGATGCATATATGGTTAAATATATGACCTCAGTTATGCAGATGGACATTCCTAATGTATAATATGCATAAAATAGCATTTTTAGAAATTGTCAATTGGTTTGTGCAGAGCTGTTGGACCTCTCTTTCCTTTTTCTCTCTCACACACACACACACACACACACACACACACACACACACACACACACACACACACACACACACACACACACACACGAACACACACACTCAAACTCCGAGTGAAGTCAATAAAGCCTCTAAATGAACACAATGCATTAAACATGAGTGGGACAATAATGAAGCGCTGCTCTGTAATTACGTCCCGCTGCCGTAAAATGAAGACAAAATATTTGAAGAGGGATTCTGTCACCTCCGTGCTCTCCCCTCACTAATCATACGTACGCACACACACCCACACACACACACACACACACACACACACACACACTCTTTTTTTCTTGCGGCAGGTTACGGAGGTTAAATAGAAGGGGAGGCATTTCCACAGCCATGCCTACAAATAAGGACTAATTGAAAAATGACTGGATATTGACAGACAATGGGGTTGAACCATATGCTGTGACCACATCATACGCCTGCCGGACTAAAGACTTGAAAATTGATAGGCACCTGAGCGGTACCAGGGTGGAGGAAATGCGGGTTGAATGCCGATGAAACGATGCCAAGATTGCCAAAGATCTCTTTGAGTAATATTTCGAATTTAACACACAAGCTTTAGTTTTATTTCTGTATTTAATACTACAAATGGATGGTTTCCCACATTACCCACAATGCCTTAGGACTACCTGGTGCTGTCAAAAAAACAACAACAACACAGCGGCGTCTTTCCAGGTCTTTTCAGCTTTCTGACCTCCTATGGTAAAATCAGCTATACATTTTATGCTAACATACAAAATCCTATTCCATTTTATATTCAGTCCTTATTGTTTGTTATAATAGCCTCCAATCTTCTGGGAAGATGTTCTACTAGATTTTTGTGTTCTTGTAAAGATCGTGGCCACGTTAATCAGGTTCTCATGTACCGTAGGGTGAGATGAGGAGGTCTGGGGTGCATTCAGCATTCCAAAAGGGTTGAGGTCAGAGTTTCATATAGAATAGAATAGACTTTATTTGTCACATATACATTACAGCACAGTGAAATTCGTTCTTTGTATATCCCAGCTTGCCCGGAAAGCTGGGGTCAGCCATGATATGGCGCCCCTGGAGCACAGAGGGTTGAGGGCCTTGCTCAAAGGCCCAAGAGTGGCAGCTTGGCGATACAAGGGCTTGAATTCCTGACCTTCTGATCAGTAACTCAACACCTTACCACTGAGCCACCACTCCCCTCAATATATCAAGATCTTCCATCCCAATCCATGGAAACCATCTTCATGGAGATGCACCGTCATGTTGGAACAGGTTTGGCTCTCCTAGTTAAAGTAAAGGTGAAAATTGCACTCTCTTTACATCTAATTACAGCACTACCTCTGCCATGTTAATCCGTATTCTATGTGACCCTCAGGACACGCTTCGGTCTCCGTAGTGTTGTGATACATGAGGTATTCACGTAGCAGAAACGAGGAGAAATTAATCTGCATATCAAATATTGGTCACAAATTATTAGTCAATTTCTGAATAATAAATGTATAGAACATCTACTGATAATTATATATAAATAAATCGTTTTTCCTCTGATGCAAATATGTTCAAAACGATGGATTGTGAGACAAATGCTTTGTATCCCACTATTTTAAATCGATGCATCATATTGTTGTCTTGTTACCAGACCTAATACTAGAGGCTTGTGGTGAAATGTTGCCAGATTTTGGAATATAAAACTGCAACTACGGTATTATGAATTGGTAATAATAATAATAAAAAAATGTGTATTATTATGATAATATAGAACTATATACTATGTACATCCAAATCTGCAACCATATATAAATATTTTACACACTTACCAGTTACAGATAATAGCATTGCTTCACATGGGTAATATATACTGTGCAACAGCACACACACCCACACGGCGCACATGTGCTGGAGGAGACAGCAGAAGAGCGATGGGACGAGTGTGTTTTGCTGTCACGCAGACAGTTAGAGGCTGGCGGTGCTGACACCTGAGTCTGGCAGACATAATGAAGGGTCAGCTCTGATCACACAGTCCTGCCAGCGGCTCATAATCAAACCCCCTGTCTGACAAATAGCCCTGGAGCTCCAGCTGTGGCATCTGACACACACACACAGTCACACAATGTCTCACTCTCTTTCTCCCATACACACACACACACACACACACACACACACACTCACACACACAAACATATGCAGGTACGTATTTCATTCCTGATACACCCCTGCCCTCTGTCACTGTCCGGACTATAGAGATGAAACCACACACACACACACATGTTCGAAACCAACATTGTGGGGACACTTCATCTTCAATCCAGTCTTTTATCCATCTCATACCATGGAAACCACACACACACAAACAAACACACACACACACACACACACACACACACACACACACACACACACACACACACAACACATACATACATATGCACAAACATCCCACACACACTAACCCAAGAGGTTTAGCCCAGGAGATAGACACTACATTTCCCAGGGGTCTTTGAGACCTAAATAGATTTATAATGATATTTGTGTCCAAAACAGCTCTGGCCATGTTGAAGGGTCACTGTCAGCTGGCTAAACCTTTCTCAAAAAAATAAAAAATAAAATAACACACACAAACACACATACATACCCAAAAAGGATAATATTGCCAGCTCACCAAATCTAATAAGTAACTCAATAACAATTAAGTTCATGAAGGTACGGTTAAGAAATACGAATCCAAAATAATCTCAAGAAATGTATCCCCAAGTGAAGTCTCCAAAAGCATCAAGCGCTATGATGAAGCAGGTTTTTTTGTTGTTGTTTTTTCCTTTTAATGAGGACCGAAGACCATGAAAAGAAAACCATGAGCTACCTCTGCTGCAGAGGATAAGTTTATTAGAATTAACAGTCTTTACATACTGGCAAGGTGTATTTCAACCTTCACTAGGAATTGCGGCAAAGAAACCATTCCTTTGAAAGAACAACAAGCAAAGGAGACTTGCTTGAGTCAAGGAACACAAGGAAACCTTTGGTCTGATGTGTCCAAATTGGCGAAATTTGGTTATGTATTTGTCAGACGTTGAAAGGGGAACAAACGGTTTCTGCCAGGACAATAACGCCAAACACACCTCTAGGTTATGTAGGAGATGTTTGTTCACAATCCTTTACTCTTCACAAATCTCACAAAATCTAGTGGAACATCTTTCCAGAAGAGCGAAACTTATTATAGCAGCAAATGTGGAATAGGATGTTCAAAGGTTCAGGTGTCCACAAACTTTGTTCATATAGTGTATATACACATTCACATAATTGGTTGTGAGAAGACCTGGAGAACCCTGAAGACGAAACCCATTCCTTGATCTCCACTGACACTGGAGACTCCTTTTCTGCCATGTTAAATAAACATGTGGGTAAAAAAACAAGAACGAAAAAGTACTGATCAGACAAGTCCATGAATAAATGAATGAGCTGTTACCACGGAAACGACAAAGGGCCGACCAATCAGAATGGAGAATCTGCATCAATTGGTGATGCTCAGGTTTCCACAATCACCCAAACTAAATCCATGACATGGAGTGAAGAGTGAAGGTGTATAAAGTGTTTATTGCATATAATTCAGGTACTTTGTTTAGTGATGACGCTTCGAGCAGCCATGTTGGTTTGGATCTTACTTCCTGGACCGCTAGTTTCCTGGGTTTCTGTTTTTTGTTTTAAATATTTCAATCCATTGCAACATTCCTGGTCGTCCCCGTTGCCGTTGTTCTAGCGCGCTGTGATGTGGTCCGGTGTGTAAAACAGCCCCGAGGCTCTGAGCTTCATTTAATTACCACTTTAATTAATGCCTTTCTCTCTTTTTTTTTTTTTTACTCCCTGCCTCCCTCAGCACCTTCCCTCTATTCTCTCACTCCTCTGTTCCCTACGAAGCAGCTGCTGAAGCAGTGCCTCCCCTGCATTCAGCGCCACACTCAGGGGGTCAAAGGTTATCAAAACTGGCATTGTTTACTTGGTACAATAGAGCGAGAACTCCAGGGGTGACTTGTTCCTCTCGGCCACTCATGCCCTCTCTCTCTCTCTTTCTCTTTTTCATTCTTTTTCTTTCTCTCTTGTTTGTCTCTGTTGGGTTTTCAGTGTTGTTTAAATTGCCTGGGTTGTAATTATTTGATTAGAAAACGTTTTTTTTTTTTTTCTTCCATCGTTCAACTGCGAACACAAAATAAAAAAAATGCATTGTCTTCTTTTTTCCCCCTGTTGCTTTTTGTAATTTTTTTCATGCCCCCTTTGCCGACCAGGTTCTAATAAACGATATGACAAAAAAAAGCTACAAATTGTCATTTGAAAATGTAAAATGTTGCAAAAATTTAAAATCGTCTAAAGATTTTAACAATAGATTTGTACAAATTTTTTTTTATTTATTAAGTTTCACTTAATGTTAACTTATTGTAAAAAAATTGGGAGGAGCTTAATTACGGGAAATATTTAAGGTCGAAAGTTTTGCAGCATGTAAAAAAATATATATAAATAAATAAGTAAGTAAATATATAAATACAAATAAATAAAAATTAAAATTCCTGATTCGACACATTTTCAAAACATACATAACATTAAAATAAAAAAAATGGCAGAAAGTTTATGGACACCTAACTCTAAATTTGGTATATGCTTCTTTTTTTGAGCATCCCATTTCACATTTAATCCCCATTTACTCTTAAAAAGAACCATCACTCTTCTGGGAAGTTGTTCCACTAGATGTTTGAGTGAACATACTCAGTTCCAGCCATATGTGGTTCTTCCCCATGCTGTTACCACAAACTTGAAGGCAGTCAATTGTATAGATCTTTGGATGTGCATGAAAAATGCCCTTCACTTGAACTGGAAGACCAAACCTGTTCTATCACGATGCCAAAGACAGCTCACTGAAGATATGCTTTCCATTAGTTGATGTGGAAGATCTCCTGCTATTGAGCTCAGGCCTAAACCCAACTGGGATGCATTGGAATGTTGACAGCAACCCCAGGCCTCCTCACCTACATCAGTACCTGAATTTACTAACATCCTTTTGGCTGAAGGAGCACAAAAAAGTGTGGAATTAGATGTTTAAAAAGCAATTGGTGTCCACAAACTTTGTCCATACAGTGTATATATACACATTCACATCAATAGGTGTGAGGAAACCTGAAGAACCGTAGAGAAACCTATTCGAAACCCTCCACACTGGAGACTCCTTCTATACCATGTTATATATACCATGTCCTATTCTTTACAGGGAACAGACGACTGCTGAACAGATCAAATAAGTAGATGAGCCGTCACCATGGAAACGTTGATCAACCGACCAATCAGAATGGAGAATTCAAACGCCGTCAATGAATCTCTATCGATCGAAGATGGAATGATGATCGCTTATTGTTTTCGACTGTTTTTTTGGAATGAGGACCAAATGGCTGGTACGAACACCCACACACTCCTGACACACACACACACACACACACACGCCCCGACACACTTATGTTCTATACAGGTTTTTTTTTTTTTTTTAAACATTCCTCATTTACAGTTCCAGATGACTGTGGGTTTCCATTCGGTCTCGCTGTCTCTCTGCCAGATGAGTCTGACTCCCCATAAACGTAAATTAAAACCTCATCCAAAGTGTGTGTGTGTGTGTGTGTGTGTGTGTGTGTGTGTGTGTGTGTGTGTGTGTGTGTGTGCGTGTGTGTATGTATGTATATATATATATACTGTACTTCACACATTTTTGATGCCCTTCAGTTTCTCACACACACACACACACACACACACACACACACACACACACACACACACACACACACACATACACACACACACACACACATACAAACACACGCACACAATCCCCAACACACACACTCATAAAACTATATCAGGAGGTTTTCCTCGGGAAATCAACAGGCCATAATTTACTCTCAGGATGTAACTCGATATGTGAAATTTGACGCTGAGGTCGAACAGGAGAAGGAACCCGAAAAAAAAAAAAAAAAGAAAGAAGAAAAGAAAAGAAAAGGAAAAAAAAAAACGTCTGTTTGCCTACACGTCGATCTTCCTGTATTACAGCACGGACAATGAAGTGTTGTGGATATGGGCCTTTTCTCTCAGTGCTAAACATGTCAGAGAAAATCAGCGGAGAAATAAACACAGAGAAAGCGAGCAAAAGGAAGAAGGGAGGGGAAGAGAAGGAGAGAAGTGGAGAGAGAAAGAGAGAGAAAAAGTTACAGAGAAGAAGATGACAGACGCTAACGGCATTAGTTTGCTGAAACCGAGAAATGCTTTTAGTATTACATCTGAGGATGAAGGGATTTTTTTTCCCTAGAGAGAGAAAGAAAGAGAGAAAGAAAAAAGTAAGAAAGTGATGAATGTGAAAAGGAGGAAAGAGAGAAGAAAAAGAGGAAGAGATCAAACATGAAGAACATGACAGTAAACATGACTTTGATTAGTTGAGCGCAGATATTGCATACAATTATTGTGTCCTGTCTCTGTAGGACACACACACACACACACACACACACACACACACACACACACACACACACACACACACACACACACACACACACAGATTCTTTAGCGTGTGTTTGGTGTTTGTCTCTCCTGCCTCCGCTCTCTAATTGGAGTGAACACGGACTCTAAGCAGAGCCACATGTCCTCTGCTCCGGGTGACGTTCCGCTTCTTTCAAACCCCAAAGTGACGTCCCGGTGCTCGTTTCTCGCTACACAACTACACACACTGATAACTACACATTTACACACTCCACACATAGTGCACATTCTACACACACATTTCAAATGAAAATTATAGATCAGGTAGGATTTCGGAAACTGGCTCAGACGCTAACTCTGAATTGGGCGCTGACTCTGACAGTGACTCTCAATCTGATTCTGACTCAGATACTGACTCTGGCTTGGACTCTGGTGCTGACTCTGTGTCTGACTCAGATACTGACTCTGGCTCAGACTCTGATACTGACTCTGGCTCACACAGTATGACTCTGGCTTAGACACTGACTCTGATGAAGACTCTGGCTCTGACTCTTAATTTGACTGGCTTAGAAGCTAACTTCTGACTGCTGACTCTGACATTGACTCTGACATTGACTCTGAAATTGACTCTGTCATAGACTCTAACTCTGATGGTGACTCTGACACTGAATCTGTCTTTGACACTGACTTGATGCTGACTCTGGTCCTGAGGCTGATTTTAAATTTGACTCTGGTAAAGATGCTAACTCTGAAGCTGACTCTGATACTGACTCTGGCTCAGGCACTGATTTTGATGCTGACACTGTCTCTGGTTCAGACACTGACTTTGGCTCAGGCACTTACTCAGATGCTGACTCTTTCTCAGACACTAACTTCAATGCTAACTCTCTTTCAGATGCTAACTCTGATGCTGACTCTGGCTCTGACACTGACCCTGATGATGACTGGCTCTGACACCGATTCTGATTTTGATGTTGACTCTAGCTCTCACACTGACTCCAAATTAAACTCTGGCTTAGATGCTAACTCAGACAGTGACTCTGACTCTGATACTGACTCTGGCTCAGACACTAACTCTGACTCTACTGCTAAGTCTGTATCTGACTCTGGCTTAGACACTAACTCTGACTCTACTGCTGACTCTGAATCTGACTCTACTGCTGACTCTGACTCTGGCTTAGACACTTACTCTGACTCTACTGCTGACTTTGAATCTGACTCTGGCTTAGACACTAACTCTAACACTGATTCTGAAGCTGATTCTGCTGCTGACCTGGACGCTGACTCTACCTCTGATGCTGACTCAATCACAAATTGTAAGAAAAATTCCAAAAATGTGTGTATTAAATCTGATGTTTGTATTGTGTTCTGAGGATCAGATTAGCCTCCGCCAAACCCCCAGTGTGCTACAGTGCCACCTATCTGAAACGGCGATAAGTGTCGAGTGTACACTATCACCCCAAACACTCCCTGGATGGCGTGTTGTGTGTGTTTAAATTGGCACCTCGCCTCTTTCCGTGCCTCACCCCCGGCGCGTCGCTGCCTCTCGGAGACACGGGCGATAACAGACGGCTATTGTTAGAAAAGAAATTTAAGTGTGTATATATGTATGTATGTGTGTGTGTGTGTGTGTGTGTGTGTGTGTGTGATAGAGTGTGTTTGTGTTTACACACCCAAGCCCACTAATGGATGTTCGCGCCCTCTTGATTAGGATCTGGAGAACAAACCAGCCCTCACTTTCAACACAGCGGAGCGTGATAACGTCCGGGCGAAGAGAGAACGAGAGAGGGACGTGTCCTTTGTATCAGCATGAGACAAACATGGAGGACAGAGACGTGACGCATTACTCGAGGGAAGATAAGGAACGCGGATTCCATCAAATATGAATTAAAGCGAGCCGCATCATACCCTGGTTGTTTTCTTGACTTTCCATGATGTCCTGTGGACTTCAAGTGAGTCTAATGTCCTACTTGTCCCCGAGCCTAGAGTCTCCAGGATCATTTCTCACCATCTAAGCTTCATATTTTTCTCCATAACTTCTCCATGCACATTCCCGTTTTTCTTCCAATTTCACGATTGCTGCCTCCTTCACCCTCCTAAAAAGATGTTCCACTAGTTTTTGTTCAAACACTGTACTTGGTAAAGCCCAGTAAGGTTGAGGAGACCCAGGGTATCCTCAGCATTCCAATTCATCTCAATAGGTTTGAAGCACTAGAGCAGGAGATCTTCCATATCTTCCAATTCATGGAAACCATCTCTTTATAGACCTGAGTTTGAATCATTCAAGAGAAACGCTAGAAAATGAAGATTATTGGGAATAAACAAATACGTATTCATGGACGAAAGTGCTTGGACCCCTATTTATCAGTCGCTGCTCATCCAAATCACCGACAGGGTTTTTTTTTTTTTACACCCTTTGTCTCTACATAGCCTGGGAAAATGCATGTGTCCGCATTTCGGCTTGTAAGTATGGCGCTGTTGGGTGTGTGTGTGTGTGTGTGTGTGTGTGTGTGTGTGTGTGTGTGTGTGTGAGTGTGCAAGGCTCGGCCTGTGTCAGTATGATGGATGGTTTGGGTTATGCCGGGGCAAAAAATCTCCTCTCGCTCACTACTCTCCTATGGGATGTCCCGTAGACTGTGTGTGTGTGTGTGTGTGTGTGTGTGTGTGTGTGTGTGTGTGTGTGTGTGTGTGTGTGTGTGTGTGCGATGCCCAGCTGACTGACAGTCACATTGTGGCATTCTGAACAGCCCCGACTCCGCCCGCTGGCATTGCAACAGCGGGTATGCTTGCAGAGACACCGACACACACACACACACACACACACACACACACACACACACACACACACACACACACACACACAGAGATACAAACCAGAGAAAAAGAGTACACCAGCTGCACAAGTTCACACAAACACAACACACACACACTGATATATTAGTATAAGTCTGGTTATGCTTATTAGCAAGATTTTCGGTTGGTCTGAGTTCATCATCCTGACCTTTTGACCTCCAGTAGACCCTTCTGGCATGACTTTCTCTCTGTTTTTCCTCTCTCTTTCTCCCTATCTTCCTTTTCTCACTCTTTCTGTGAATATTTCTCGATTGGTTTTCTTTTTTCTCCTTTCTTTCAGTGCCTTGCATGTTTTTTTTTTTCACTAGCCTACATTAGTGTGTGTGTGTGTGTGTGTGTGTGTGTGTGTGTGTGTGGGCTACGCTTCTCATTAGTGTGCGATCAGGAAGCGAGCTGAAGTCGCCATTAATCTGTCACTGTGTCTAGGCCATCCTCGCCACGGCAACTGTTTCCTTAGATAAACCCTGCATCGCTGCGGCGATCGCCGTAGTGACAGGTGCTGATTGGGCAGGAGCGGGAGGAAGTTCGAGAAGTGCACTTCCTGCCAGACATTTTTATCAGCGAAGGAGCAGAGGGGTCAAAAGAACGAGGAAGAGAGAGAGAAAGAGAGAAAGAAAGAGAGAGAGAGGAAGAAAGACCTTATTAAGTTTTATCTATCACCTACAACAACTATGCTGAAATTTTGTGTGTGTGTGTGTGTGTGTGTGTGTGGCTGAGCAAGACAGCTGTCTTCATCCCCTAAACACCCGCCTGAGTTATGGTGACCAGTGGGGCAAAAATTTGTTGGGGTTTTCCTCCAATTCTTTTCTAAAGGAGGAGAAGAAAGACTTGATAAGAATTTCGCACAGAAACACACTAAAGATTGTGTAACTCTATCTGTGTGTGTGTGTGTGGGGGGGGGGTGTAAAGGGGGGTTTAAACAAAGCAGTATTACTCTTATCTAACAGACATAACACAGAGGATCGGACAGACTGAAGAGTGACACGACGGTGATGGATGAATAAATCGATGAAAGGATTTAAACTGTTCAGTTGAAATCGTCGTCGTATGAATTGTTTACATGCCGTCGATTGAAAGAAGAGAAAAAAACAACCTGACATCGGAATTCGAATTGAAGGCGTCAGCGATGGAAAAACGGAGCTCCAATTTGACCAGAAATAAGTTAAAAATAAATAAATAAATAAATAAACAAACAAATAAACAAATAAAACATGCCCCGCCCGAAGTTCTCAAACTACTGAATATTTGATCTAAACACCAAAATGAAATCAAAGGCATTAACAAGTTATGATTATTATAATTTTAACAATAACAATAATAAACTACTACAATTCTAGTTTGTGACAAATAAATAAAGGGCTCATGAACGTTCAGTGTTTAATTTATTGTTTGGATGTGTTTCATCAAAGTGTTTCGTTTTGGAGATACGTTTCTTGAGATCGGATTTATTGTCCAATTGTTAAAATAATAATTTGATAGTAATTGATTCTATATAAATATTATTGCAGATTTGCTTCAATCAAATTTCATCGGCGCGACATGGGGCCGCCTTCCCGTGGGCTCACCACCTGCAGGAGGGACCGTAAGGGCCCGGTGCTGAGAGGATCGGGCAGCAGTCGAAGGCGGGGGCCTTGACAGCCCGATCCCTGGACACGGAGAAGTGTCTGGGGAATCTGCTTAGACTGCTGCCCCCGCGACCCGAATTACGGGTAAGCGGGAGAAGATGAAATAAAATGATGAAATGAAAAAAAATATACAGTTGGTACGGAAAGTATTCAGACCCCCTTAAATTTTTCACTTTTTGTTATATTGCAGCCATTTGCTAAAATCATTTAAGTTCATTTCTTTTCCTCATGAATGTACACACAGCTCCCCATACTGACAGAAAAACACAGAATTGTTGACCTTTTTGCAGATTTATTAAAAAAGAAAAACTGAAATATCACATGGTCCTAAGTATTCAGACCCTTTGCTGTGACACTCAAATATTTAACTCAGGTGCTCTCCATTTCTTCTGATCATCCTTGAGATGGTTCTACACCTTCATTTGAGTCCAGAAATTTTTGATTATACTGATTGGACTTGATTGGGAAAGCCACACACCTGTTTATATAAGACCTTACAGATCACAATGCATGTCAGAGCAAATGAGAATCATTAAGGTCAAAGGAACTGCCTGAAGAGCTCAGAGACAGAATTGTGGCAAGGCACAGATCTGGCCAAGGTTCCAAAAATTTTTTTGCTGCACTTAAGGTTCCTAAGAGCACAGTGGCCTCCATGATCCTCAAATGGAAGATGTTTGGGACGACCAGAACCATTCCTAGAGCTGGCCGTCCGGCCAAACTGAGCTATCGGGGGAGAAGAGCCTTGGTGAGAGAGGTAAAGAAGAACCCAAAGATCACTGTGGCTGAGCTCCAGAGATGCAGCCGGGAGATGGGAGAAAGTTGTAGAAAGTCAACCATCACTGCAGCCCTTCACCAGTGGGGCTTTATAGCAGAGTGGCCCGACGGAAGCCTCTCCTCAGTGCAGGACACATGAAAACCTGCATGGAGTTCTCCAAGATGGTGAGAAATAAGATTCTCTGGTCTGATGAGACCAAGATAGAACTTTTTGGCCTTAATTCTAAGCGGTATGTGTGGAGAAAACCAGGCACTGCTCATCACCTGTCCAGTATAGTCTCAACAATGAAGCATGGTGGTGGCAGCATCATGCTGTGGGGGTGTTTTTCAGCTGCAGGGACAGGACGACTGGTTGCAATCAAGGGAAAGATGAATGCGGCCAAGCACAGGGATATCCTGGACGAAAACCTTCTCCAGAGTGCTCTGGACCTCAGACTGGGCTGAAGGTTTACCTTCCAACAAGACAATGACCCTAAGCACACAGCTAAAATAACGAAGGAGTGGCTTCACAACAACTCCGTGACTGTTCTTGAATGGCCCAGCCAGAGCCCTGACTTAAACCCAATTGAGCATCTCTGGAGAGACCTAAAAATAGCTGTCCACCAACGTTTACCGTCCAACTTGACAGAACTGGAGAGGATCTGCAAGGAGGAATGGCAGAGGATCCCTGAATCCAGGTGTGAAAACTTGTTGCAGCCTTCCCAAAAAGACTCCTGGCTGTATTAGATCAAAAGGGGGCTTCTACTAAATACTGAGCAAAGGGTCTGAATACTTAGGACCATGTGATATTTCAGTTTTTCTTTTTTAATAAATCTGCAACAGTGTCAACAATTCTGTGTTTTTCTGTCAATATAGGGTGCTGTGTGTACATTCATGAGGAAAAGAAATGAACTTAAATGATTTTAGCAAATGGCTGCAATATAAAAAAGAGTGAAAAATTTAAGGGGGTCTGAATACTTTCCGTACCCACTGTATATATATAGTTCATTTAGTGCTGATATGTTTGTAGACATGGTGACTTTCAGCTGTTGCCCAGTTTGTTTGCTGTTTTTTCCATTAAAATAGCCATCTATAGATATAGAATGTTCTTGCGACCAGGTTGGAACTTGTCTGGGTCCTGCTACCAACCTGATATACACGAATTATGCAGGTCACGTGAACCTGATCGTGATCTTTGCTAGGTTTTTCAGTTTTTCTCAGCTGCATTTGGATCGTTTCTCAGATCAGAAATGAAATTCTCGAAACTCCACGTCTTGTTCAACCTCCACGTCATGGAGTCACTTGTGCTCATCATAAAAACATTTCTCGTCGCTTTGATCAAATTGCGAACGCGTTTGTACATCATTTAATTCATTGCGTACGAGTTTTTGCTGGTTCCTATATCATCATGTTGATCGAAATATATGCTACTGGTTCCACCTATAGTTTTAACCCCCAAAACATCTCAGCGTCGGTTCATTGTATAAGTCATTGAATGCAAAATGGTTAAAATGAGTTGTCAGTAAATTGGACTTGAATCGATAAATTGTGCAGATGAATCTTGAATGTCACTAATGAAGGCGAGTGAACGGAATCAGATCAACCGATAATCGACTTCAATTCTCTTAAACAGGTCAAAGGTGATTCTTGCGATCCTTCAATTGGCAACAGTGCAAAACACAGAATTACAATTTCTGAAATTGGATGAACAACTAAGAAACAAACAAACAATAATACAGTGCAGTAGAACCCTGTTGTACGAGCAACTAATAGTACGAGCAAACGGAGATACGAGCGACTTTTGTATTATAAATTTGAACCTATCTCGCGATCAAATTTCGAAGTCACGAGCAACTTTTTTTCTAATTATATTTTTATTTCACTAGAAATTGTTTTAAATGTTCATTCATTCATTCATTCATTTTCTCCCGCTTATCCGTAATTCGGGTCGCGGGGGCAGCAGTCTAAGCAGGCCCCCGCCTTCGACTGCTGCCCAATACTCACAGCACCGTCCCTTACGGTCCCTCCTGCAGGTGGTGAGCCCACGGGAAGGCGGCCCCACGTCACTCCGACGTCACGGACCTTGATATTTCCCTCGTAAGGGACCCCCGGAGCATAGAGGGTTAAGGACCTTGCTCAAGGGCCCAAGAGTGGCAGCTTGGCGATACCGGGGCTCGAACCCCAGACCTTCCGATCGGCAACCCAGCGCCTTAACCGCTGGAGCCACCACTCCCCCCCATTTTTAAAATATCTCCCAAGAAAATCAGTGATGGTGCTGCGAGAAAGAAAGTGAATAGAATTACCGTGGAAACCGAGGAGGTTACGAGCGTGGTGCGCTTCTCACACTCGCAATCAACCACTACCACATGGGTAAGTGTTAAATTATGTTTACATTACGGTAATTTGCGGTGTATTTGTTTGTTAAAATAGGCTACAAATACTTTTAAAGTGCAGAAATAAGCGATCGAATGAGATCTCGGAACGGATTTAAATCGCTTACGTTCGTTCTTATGGGGAAAATCAGTTCGAACGAACGGGCAAATGGACCTACGAGCAATTTTCGAGAACGGATTATGCTCGTCCAACGGGGTTTTACCGTACAGTAAAAGTGTGAATCCTGTTCGGTCTTATGCAATCAATATAAATGAATTCGGGCTGCTGAAATTCATAGATACCAAAAAGAAGAAATTCCACTTTGTGCTTTTTTAATCGTTACAATCCAAACCGTAGTTTACATCAAGAAACACTAAACTGTGCAGCGTCATACTGAGGACACGACTAAACATTTTCACAAAGGGACTTTTCATTCTCATGAGAATGAGATGTTCATTGACACAAATACTTACTTTGCAGTAAAGGATTTTGAGAAAAGTTCAGGCTTTTTGCAAGAAATCCAATGTATTGTACAAATATTAAGGACGATTCGAGAAACGCTCCAAAGCAACTGAGAAAAACTGTCAAAATTGCTAGGAAGCCGTTGGAGAGAGGAGAAGAGCGATAGAGAGAGGAACAGTGGGATCCGATTCCTCTGCTCGAGTGCTTCTCTGTGGCAGTAGGGGCCGATTAGGGCCCCATGGAGAGGAAAGCAACGTCGGGACCGACTTCAAATAAACCCCTCGTCTTTCTCTCAACCCTGAATAAAACCTAACTGCCCCACCACTTTCTCTCTCTCTCTCTCTCTTTATCTGTCTTTCCCTCTCTTTTTTACATAGCCATCACTAATCTTTAGCTGCACTTCCAGTATTTTGAAGATTTCCTCCTTCCAGCGCTGACTGGCGGACGCAGAAACAAATTCCTCTCGCTTTGTTGATTAAACAGCGAACGCTTATCGTCCGTCGACGAGGTGTCGTGGTTTATTTTTTTCTCTTCTTCTTTCTTTTTTAATTAAAAACCAAGTGTGGAGTGCAATTAACAGCCGGTAATTAAGGGGCGTCTCAGAAGTGGCTTTCGTTTGCGTTATACAATGAGCATTTTTCTTTTTTCCTTTCCCTTTTCTGATCTCAAAATTAGTCAGCTCCTGTAATATTTGCTTTGTGGCCGATCGGGCAGGGTTAAGAGCAGGCCCAGGGAGACGCGTGATTGATGTCCGGGATGGAAAATAAAAAAACACGGGGGCCGTATTAAAAAGCGTAATGGTCTATCAGGAAATGCAAATAGCACCTTCATGTTAACAAGCTAGTGCAAGCGTCGGTAGGGGCGCGTTTAATGTTGAGAGGAAAAGGGGGCCGGTGGATCCGACTCTGCTCCGGCCTGATTAGTGGCTTTTCGCAATCTTGGAGTTTAATTGAGTGCCTCTAATAACTGACACGTAACATTTCGGTATTTGATAGTTCATTTTTGAATTCGGAATCAAGCGGGTGGAAATAGCGGATTCCAGAGGGGGGTGTGAGTGTAGAGGGGGGTCCGGGCCTCTGATGAAAATTGTATTTAATGTCTAATGAGAGAAAGAACGTAGGAACACTTGTTCAGTTTTAATTAGCATCGGGTTTCATCGTTGCATGCACTAGTAAACCCGCTTTACAATGTTCTGTATGGCACATTTTTGACTAGACGGAATGTACACACAAACGCTTATTCCACATTTAGTCCCCATTTGCTGCCTTTTTTCACATTCCTGGGAAGATGTTTTACCAGATTTTGGGGAGATTTGTGCTCTTTCGATCACAATGGTGTTAGGTACAGGGGTAGCTGAGGTGAGGAGGTCTCGAGTGCAGTCATCGCTCCAATTGACCACCAATTTCCAAGAGTTTTTAATAGTGTTGAGGGTCTATAGGGTTTAGACTCCAACCCATGGAAACCTTATCTTCACGGAGCTGGCTTTACGCACAGATTTGGGTCTCCTAGTTTAATTAAAGGGAAAATTTCATGCTACCATGTCCAAAGATGTCCAGAAAGGGTCATTATTATTTTTTATTTATTTATTTAATTTTTTTTTAACTATATATCTGCATTATTTCTCAGTCAGTTGTCCTAATACTTTTGAACCATATAGTATATATATATATATATATATATATATATATATATATATATATATATATATATATATATATATATATATATGTCTGCATTATTAATAAACAATTATATAAATCAAAATAAATAAATAAATTTCTATTTTTTTACTTTTTTTTATTACTAGTTGACTAATAATTAAAATAGTTAACAAATAGTTTTAATTTCATTTTCAAAAATTCTCAATCATTGACCATTTAAAAAAATGTTTTACCTTTAAATATTATTGATTTTGTTGTAAAGATTTTTTATATATATTTAGGAATTAATTGATTGCATTATCAGCGTGTCATTTTACGTGTTGATGCCGTCAGTTCAAATTCTGCTGTAATTCCATTTGAATTGACATATTATTATTATAAATATTATTATTAACCATGTAATTATTATTATTCGATATTTCCCAAGTATGTAAATGACATAAAACGTCATAGAAATTTTTTTACATTTTTTTTTTTTTTATTACTAACAAGACCTGAATTACTTCCCTTTTATATAGACAGGAATCCTGTTTCCTATTTTTCCTGCTCAACTGTAAGAGTGACGATGATGACGACTCCTGCATTTATTCTCCTTAAGCATTTATGCCAAACATTTTTACTCCAAAAGTGGCTAATCAAGGAAATAAATTGGGAAATCGTGTTATTTCTGAGTGAAACTGTATAAATAGTGTAATGATGAAACAGATTTAGACTTTCTAACATTTCTGATTTCGGACTGGAAAAAGTCCATTCCAACCCTTTCGTGCTAACGACGTTTAGGAATTGGCATTGATTATAAAAAAAATATATAACAAATATCAGAGGGAAGCTATAGGTGAGAGAAAGGTTAAGAAAACAATTAAATTTGTGTAAAAAAGTCAAACGAATGTTTGATCATTCACACTGTCCAACATTCAGAGTCATTGGGGTTGGACATGTTGAATAGCAGATCAGGACTCAGGACCATTTGGGGGTAAAGGGTGGGAGTCCGTGAATGCACAGCTTTTGCTAACCAGTCAATTTTTTTTTCATAGTACCAATCTGGCACAATCATCAGGAGAATTTGTTGATTTCTGTCCACTCAAAGGCTAATTTGTCTAATTGTCCTTTTCAAGACTCGACTAGTGCAACTGGATCCTGGAATGTCTGCCTTGAAAAAATATTCCACATATGGAGCAACTTGCTTTCCACCTTCCTAGGTTTCCCCACATCACGTTAAACTCCTTGCTCACTTCACCTTTTAGCACTGCAAGACTGATTCCCTTTATCCTCTACTTCCACTCCTCACACCATCAACCTTCTAAGACTGCAACCACTGATCCCTCCAACCTTGAACCTCTGTTCAACTGATCCCTCCAAACTTTCTCCAAAGTCCACATGTGTGTGTGTGTGTGTGTGTGTGTGTGTGTATGAATAGCAAACACTTTTGATAAACGATATTAAAACCATGAGGTGACTGTATATGAGAGTGCAGAATTCAGCAACAAAGACACAGTGCACACACACACACACACACACACACACACACACACACACACACACACACACACACACACATGCACACACAGGTAGGGGAAACAGATGTGCATCCTTAAAAACTAAAGACTTACACACACAGGTAGCATGTCTAAAGAGGGAACAGATGTTTTCTCATTGACATACAGGAAACTTATTCAGGTAGCACGTACTTACACACACACACACACACACACACACACACACACACACACACACACACACACACACACACACACACACACGCACACACATGATGTTTGGAAACACATATGCACATTTATAGACACATTAGGGGAATAATGTCAGGATCGGCGTGTGTGTGTGTGTGTGTGTGTGTGTGTGTGTGTGTGTGTGTGTGTGTGTGTGTGTGTGTGTGTGTGTGTGTGTGTGTGTGCATGGAGTGTTATAATGAGTAAAAAAAAATGCCTTATAGCTTCCAGATGAAGCTGGTTTGATCTGCACGGTTGTGACAGGCAGCGCTTTGATCTGCTGTCGCCTATTATCATTATCGCTAGGGACAGCATCTGAACGAACACACACACACACACACACACACACACACACACACACACACACACACACACACACACACACACAAACCTAAAACAGAAGCACTGCAAAGTTATTTACATAAATCTCATTCTTCGCTAATGCAAGGAAAACCTTGTGGGATCGGATTGCTAGCGTTGTTTCATGCTAGCTTTCAAGAGGTTGTGTTGACGTGTGTTTCGATTTGTTTCAATTTGCGATTCGTTTCTGAGTCGTGGGTGTTGTGTAAACATGACAATAAGCACAATTTGTATTATTAGGTGTTGTGTTAATTTTTATTAAAACACACATTTCAAAGAGGCTAATACCCGATCTGTCGATCGTTAAGTGCCATCGTCTACAATCATTGTTCAGTTTTGTTTATTTACGCCCCCTAGTGGACACACGCGCGCGCTCTCGCACACACACACACACACACACACGCACCCACACACACACACACACACACACACACACACACACACACACACACACACACACACTCAGATACACACAAACATTCTCTCATGTTTACACTTTTACACACACATTTTATCATGTACACATTTTTGTCGCTCTCTCTCACTCACTCTCTCAAACACACACACACACACACACACACACACACAAACACACACACACACACGTATGTATATTATTAAGCTTATAGATTTATCTTTATATAAAAGACATCGTATGAACGCATGATAATATTATATACACAAACCCACACACACACACACACACACACACACACACACACACACACACACAGACTGGAATGCCAGGGTATCCTTCAAGAATTCGAGGTCCACTCGAGGACTCTCCAGGACACAATGGTGCAGTCCACGTACAAAACGAGTACTTGAGTGGAGACAGAGAGAGTAATGGAGTAAGGGGGGGGCACTCTGAAGAAAATCCATAACATCAAGAGGACACAACTTGCATACACACACACACACACACACACACACACACACACACACACACATTCAGGCTGGTTTCTGTGAGAAATTGTCTGCTTTTTCCGAGACAGATATGTTTAGTCGTCTCCTACTACTACTACACACACACCGATTGCATTGTTGGGAATCATCCTCTGCCCACACACACTGGAGACAGGAAATGGCTTTCGACCCCTGACCTTGTGACCTTGAGTGTCAGGTCAGGGCGCATTGGTAGCAATCAAGCTTTATCATATTTCTGTCTTGGAAGAGGGGAAGAAAAACAGCAGTAGTCTCAACAGGGCTGCGTCCTCCATCCATTGGAAGGATAAGATCGCGGAGCCGCGCAACACAAACACACTCGCTTGGAATCGCAAATCAGCATTTACGGCTCGCGAACCCATAAATTAACCCCGGGGTTCCTGATTTAGCCTGGCGGGAGGCATGCGCTAGGAACCAAGCCGCTTTTTAAAAACGCATCAGAGTCCACTGGGGAGATGTGCATTCCAGACCACAGAAACACACACGCAAAGACACACACGTACAATCATCGCACAAAAATGTAGCACACTCATCAATGCAAAGAAAGACAGACAGAATGACAGAGACATTGTGAGGGAGACAGTGTGTGTGAGCAGGACACTATGAGAGAGACAGTGTGTGTGAGAAGAACACTGTAAAAGAGACAGTGTGTGTGAGGAGGACACTGTGAGGTGGACAGTGTGTATGTGAGGTGGACACTGTGAGAGAGACAGTGTGTGTGAGGAGGACACTATGAGAGAGACATTTTGAGAGAGACAGTGTCTGAAGCGGACACTTTAAGAGATACATTTTGAGAGAGACAGTGTGTGAGGAGGACACTTTAAGAGATATATATTTGAGAGAGTACAGTGTGAGAGGAGGACACTGTGTGAGAGACATTTTGAGAGGGATAGTGTGTGAGGAGGACACTGTGTGAGAGACATTTTGAGAGGGATAGTGTGTGAGGAGGACACTGTAAGAGATACATTTTGAGAGAGACAATGTTTGAGGAGGACACTGTGTGAGAGACATTTTGAGAGGGATAGTGTGTGAGGAGGACATTCTAATAGATACATTTTGAGAGAGACAATGTGTGAGGAGGAAACTGTAAGAGAGACATTTTGATGTCATCATCATCACCACCACCTCCATGATCATCATCATCATCATCATCATCATCATCATCATCACTACCCTCAACTCCACCACAACCACCACCACCATCATCATCCTCAACTACGTCACCATTATCATAATCTTCCTCCTCTACCTTATCATCATCATCGTCATCATCATTATCATCATCATCATCATCACCACCACCGCAATCATCATCATCACTACCCTCAACTCCACCACCACCACCACCACCACCACCACCATCATCATCAACTGCGTCACCATTATCATCATCATCATCATCACCACCACCACCGCCACCACCACTACCCTCAACTTCACCACCACCACCATCATCATCATCCTCAACTACATCACTATTATCATCATCTTTCTCCTCCTCCTTATCATCATCATCTTCAACACCACCACTACCATCATCATCATCATCATTCTCCTCATCCTTCTCCTCCTCACCATTACCACCATCATCATCATTTTCAACACCACCACTACCATCATCATCATCATCATCATCATCATCATTCTCCTCATCACCATTACCACCATCATTATCATCATCAAAATTATCCTCGTTCTCTTCCTTCTTCTCCTCCTCCTCATCAACACCAACACCACTATCATCATCGCAACCATCATCATCATCATCACCATTCTCATCCTTATCATCACATCATCACCTTCATCATCCTCCTTCTCTTCCTCTTCATCATAATCATATTCATCAAACGTTATCATGGTGTGGATTTTACTGATGCAGTGTGTCAGTTGTGTGAGTTGTGTGTGTGTGTGTGTGTGTGTGTGTGTGTGTGTGTGTGTGTGTGTGTGTGTGTGTGCGCCACCTGCACCCCGTCGCCACTCGCACCATGTGCTTGTGCTTGTGTGATTTTCTTCATTTAGCCCTTAAACAGGGAGACGGAGGCAACCGGGGCGTTAAACAAACTGAGAGAAATAAGAGAAAAAAGAAAAGAAAGAAAAGGGAGAGAGAGAGAGAGAGAGAGAGAGAGAGAGAGAGAGAGAGAGAGAGAGAGAGAGAGAAACAGAGTATCCTCCTGGATTTGCCCAAATTCATCTGATGTAAAGAAAGGAATGAATGTGGACTGGGCCCGGGGCCTGTGGGACAGACGGCGCCGCTGACAAAGATGAATGGCATCATTCCAGCCAAATGGTAATTTCACTTTTGAATGAGTGTGTGTGTGTGTGTGTGTGTGTGTGTGTGTGTGTGTGTGTGTGTGCGTGTGTGTTGACCAATCGCGTAATGGCATCTACCTGTCCATCAAAACACGGCATTGTTTAGAAATCATCTGATATTGATTGGTTGGAGAGCGGAATGGGGCGGGGCTTGGCTGAGACAGAGAAGGTTAAGTCCTAACCTTGAAGAGATTTAGTGTCTATTCAGGACAGCGAGAGAGAGAGAGCAAGGGATAGAGAGAGAGAGGGAAAGAGAGGGAGAGCAAACTTTTCTCTTTTTGAATTCGCTCGAGTGTGCGTCCGGAGACGACACAAAACGTCTCACATTCAGAGTGTGAACTCAGTGGAAGGAACAGGGACGAGCGCTCGGGTCGCGGTGATGGAAATGCTAATAAGCCGCGAAACAGTCCCGGCTTTGAAGCGGGTCAATTTTCGGGGCCCTGTTTAGGACACGACAAAAACATGTCCTTCTCCCCTTCTGTGTCCCCCCTGTCCTCGAGCACCTCTTCACATGTTTACTGCTAAAGAACCTTCGGATCCACTCAGCGTCTACGACACAATGAGTCACCTATTCCTCTCTCACGGATGAGAGGAGATGGAGAGGAGAGGAGAGGAGAGGAGAGGAAAGGAAAGGAAAGGAAAGGAAAGGAAAGGAAAGGAAAGGAAAGGAAAAATAGAGGAGTGGAAAAGGGAAAAGAAAATAATTTAATAAAGAGGAAGGGGAAAAAAGTAAAGAAAAGAAAAGAAAAGAAAAGAAAAGAAAAGAAAAGAAAAGAAAAGAAAAGAAAAGAAAAGAAAAGAAAAGAAAAGAAAAGAAAAGAAAAGAAAAGAGATAGATGGAAAGAAAAGAAAAATATAAAAGAGTGGTAAAAGGGTAAGAAAATAGAGTGATAGAGAGGAAGCAAATAAAGATATCCAAGGAAATTTAAAGTAAGAAACAAAAGGAAAAGTAAAGAAAAAAGAGGAGGAAGAAAAAGAAAAGAAAAGAGATAGATGGAAAGAAAAGAGAAAAATGGAGGAGTTGAAAAGGGAAAGAAAATAGAGAGATAGAGAGGAGGCAAAAAAGATACACAAGAAAAGGAAAGCAAAGAGAATAAGAAAAGTAGAGAGAGAAATATAAGGAAAGAAATGAATTAGTCAGACTTTTATGGAGTCTTTTGATTCTGCCCATTTTTTTCTCTTTCTGTCTGTTTTTCTGTTTCACCTCCTACACAAATGGACAGATGAGCTCCCAAGCATACTGGGGGTCAGACCATTTAAAGCTCACCCACTCCTGCTCACGTTAGTCCACTCGACCCACTGACACAGTCTGACTGAGAGAACAAGAGAGAGAGGGAGAGACAGAAAGAAAGAGAAAGAAGCCTGGGGGTCAAAGGTTGCAGCTGAAAAAAGAAGAGTGCAGGAGTCTCTCATCTGGGGAGACAAACAGATCAGATTGACTCTCCACCTTACTACAGTTCTGAGAGAGTGAGAGAGAGAGATATCCTTAACACTCACACACACACACACACACACACACACACACACACACACACACACACACACACACACACACACACACACAGGCTTAACCCTTGTGTTTTGCCTCACAGTCTCTTAGAGCACGCACCACTTAAACTTTCCCCTTTTCAAGCAGGGGAAGACAAAAAGTGCGACACACCAGCAGGCCGCCCAGGATCCCCCCAACACACACACACACACACGACTGAGCAGGGACAAGGGACGTGTCCACAAATATCGTGCCCTTCTCTGCAACAAACGGCACAATGTGTTTTCACACACACACACACACACACACACACACACACACACACACACACACACACACACACACACACACACACACACACAGATACTCTGACCTCTTTGCAACAGTAGCTACTGGTTTCTTCTTCAACAGTTTTGAATACAAGGCAATAAAAGAAGGAAGAAAGTGTGAGAAGAAAACAGAGAACGAGCGAAAGAGGGAAAAATAGTAAGACAGAGATGATGAAAGTCTACGAAAAGTACGAAGTGGCCAGGATAAACTGATAAAGCAGAAAAGAAAAGGCAAAAGTGGAACAATAAGTGACAGACCCTGTGGCGGAGAAAGTGAATGATGGATAGACAATCCGAGATTAAAAGCCAGAAAGAAAGAGAGTGATAGACAGACTAAGAGAATAGGAGGGGTGTGTTGCAGCTGTCCCCTGTCCTCTCGGGCCCTGGTATTCTGTCGTTCAGTCAAAAAAAAAAAACAACCCACACACGCTTCATTACATCTCTCCTCTCTCTGTCTCTCCCTCTCTCTCTCTCACTCTTTCACTCCTCGGACTCTCTCGCTCTTTTGAGAACGAGATAAGCCTCTTAGCGAGCAGGCAGGGGGCGGAGCCGCTCTGTGAGTGACAGCAGGAAGAGATGGCCATTCAGCACACAATAGCGCTTTCGGGCCGAGCTAATCTAAGAGGCGTACAATGACCTCCACTTAGAGCTGCGTCCAAAACTCGTTCCCACAGAGAGAGAGAGAGAGAGAGAGAGAGAGAGAGAGAGAGAGAGAGAGAGAGAGAGAGAGAGGGAAAAGGTGTATATGGAGAGGACCAGTTGAATGCAGAGAATGAGGGAATGAGCTGTAAGTAGAAAATGGAAGGAAATGAGGTGAATATAGTAAATCGAATTTTTAAAGATCAGAAAAATAAAACAAATGAAGAAAGAAGAAATATTTCAAGAATCATTAAATGTAGAAAGAAAGAAAAAAGAATGAAAGAAAGAAAGAGTGAAAGAAAGATGTCAAGCATCATAAGAAAAATTTTACAATTTAAAGTAGCATGAAATGTAGAAAGAAAGAAAGAAAGAAAGAAAAAGAAAGAAAGAAAGAAAGAAAGAAAGAAAGAAAGAAAGAAAGAAAGAAAGAAAGAAAGAAAGAAAGAAAGAAAGAAAAGAAAGAAAGAAAAAAAATTATAAAATAATGAGTTGATGAAAGAAAGAAAGAAAGAAAGAAAGAAAGAAAGAAAGAAAGAAAGAAAGAAAGAACAAATGAAAGAAAGAGAGAAAGAGAGAGAGAGAGAGAGAGAGAGAGAGAGAGAGAGAGAGAGAGAGAGAGAAAGACATTCCAAAAATAATAAAATGTTAAAGAAAGAAAGAAAGAAAGAAAGAAAGAAAGAAAGAAAGAAAGAAAGAAAGAAAGAAAGAAAGAAAGAAAGAAAGAAAGAAAGAAGGGAAAAATATTTCAAGAATTATAAAATGCAGACAGAAATCATTTAATTGTATGTGTTTATTTGTACAAACAAACCCCACACACATACACACACACACACACACACACACACACACACACACACACACACACACACACACACACATTGAAGTTGACAATGTGTGTGTGATGGTTGAGTGGTGAGGTTTGAGAGATGAACAGGTGAGAGTGTCGCTCACTCCCTCCTTATCACCTCGTCTCCACACTGAGACATCACCTGGAGTACCACCCACACACCAGCAGACTAAACACACTTCTCCCAACACACACACATACACACAAACACACACACACACACACATACACACACACACACACACACACACACACACACACACACTACATAGAAAAAGTAGTTATTATTATTAGTAGTAATAGTAATATGACTGGGGTGGATGGTCACATGATCTAAGATTTAGATAACATTTAGCTTGTGGTTCAATGTGTGAGGTGATATAGTACATCAAATTTATAAAGGGATGGATGGATGGATGGATGGATGGATGGATGGATGGATGGAGGAATGGATAGATGGATAGAAGGAAGGATCCAATCCAGGAAAGTGAAGTGGACACCTATTTTAGTGTGTTTAAAAGGTTTTCTACTTCACAAAGAAGATCAGTTCAAACCTTCTATTTCATCCGTCTCAATACCTCAACTCTAATAAAAGAAAGAAATGTTAAGAGAATCATGAGATGTAGAAAGAAAGAAAGAAAGAAAGAAAGAAAGAAAGAAAGAAAGAAAGAAAGAAAGATTTCAAGAATCATTAGATGCATAAACAAACAAACAAATATATAATTAAATACATATTTCAAGAATCACGAGATGTAAAAAGAAAAGAAAGAAAGAAAGAAAGAAAGAAAGATTTAAAAAATCTAAATTCTATATTTGATCAGTCTCAGTTCCAGAGTTCTAGCATTATGAATTCCAAATTTGAACATTGTACATTTGTTTTTTAACGAAAGATTTTAGACTCCAAATTCTAGCACTATACGATCTAGAAAATTCTAGCATTCGAATTGATCTAAATGTGCACTTAAAATTCTGTGAAATTCTTGCATTCTTATTTCTAGACAATTGTAACATTCCAAATTCGAAAAACTTTTTAATAACTTTAATTCAAATAAAATTTCTAGCATGCTAATTTCTCAAAAATTTCAACCTTTCAAATTCAAACCACGATCTAGCATTTCAAATATCGAAAAACTTTTAAGCATTCGCAAGAATTTTAGCATTCGAAATTCGAAAATGTCAGATTCTAAATTCTAGAGCACTAAATTCAAAATTGAAATTTTTGAAATTCCACGTTGGAAATTCCAAACTTAAAACTTCAAGCATATGTTATTTCTATCATAAAATAAACATGTTTCTAGGGTGAAAGTACCAACAAGCTAATTTTTCAGTTCAACCAGTATTTAAAATTCTAATATAAAACTTTATATATAAAAACAGGTTTCACACACACACACACACACACACACACACACACACACACACACACACACACACACACACACACATACACACGGTTGCAGTTTTGACACACACATGCATGTAGACAATGACCTCCTTCAGTAGGACTCATGTCTGTTTATGTCCAACGTCAGTCTGGTCCCTGTGTGTCATGCTGAGTGTTTCCACACACACACACACACGCACGCACACACACACACACACACACACACACACACACACAGGGTCTCGACCACCTAGGCAGTCTTTAAACACGTTGATGTATCATAGAGCGCGCGCGCGTGTGTGTGTGTGTGTGTGTGTGTGTGTGTGTGTGTGTGTGTGTGTGTGTAACAGATTAGAGTGTGCGGTAGATAAAATGACACATTGTTTACGTGTGTGTAAAAGCCATGTGTTTGCAGGTGGATCATTGTGTGTGACTGAAAGAGTGCCGCAAGTGTACGCTTGTGTGACAACATTGTGAAACGGTGCGTGTGTGTGTGTGTGTGTGTGTGTGTGTGTGTGTGTGTGTGTGTGTGTGTGTGTGTACAAGAGCGCATATCACTTGTGTGTGAATGAATAGAGCCCCTGTTCTCTAATGGCTTTATGTAGAGATGTTTAACATCAGGAAACACCCGTCATGTGTAAGTCAAACACACACGTCCAGACACACACAACCAAACACACACACACACACACACACATACACACACACACACACACACACACACACACACACACACACACACTTCCACAGCAGCAACTAAATCATCTAAATCTGGAGCTGGAAAAGCGTGTACGTTCATTTTCGAACCCGATGCTGTGTTTGTCTGCTCGTGTTTAAAAAAGACACGAGAGGCCACTTTAAGGGTCAGGTCATGTTTTATTCGCAAATACATTTGCAGACAGAGCATGACAGAGGTGTGTGTGTGTGTGTGTGTGTGTTTAGGAACAGGCCCCTTCCTCAGCAACATAATATTAAACACAGGGCTGAAAGTTTGCACTAAGACTGGGTAATGAGGTTGACCTCTGACTCACATGTGATGATTTCCATACCTGTGTGTGTGTGTGTGTGTGTGTGTGTGTGTGTGTGTGTGTGTGTGTGTGTGTGTGTGTGTGTGTGTGTCTGGACTGGACTGGACTGGACATGAGTAATGATGCATTTGGCCTGATCAAAAATGCGTCATGGGTGTGTGTGTGTGTGTGTGTGTGTGTGTGTGTGTGTGTGTGTGTGTGTGTGTGTGTGTGAGGTAACATGAGAAAATAGTTATGAAATGAATCATTTGACACATTATGAGATGATCATAATGAATATATAGTGGTGTCCCAATCCAATCCAATCCAATCCCTGGACCAATCCATCTCTTAATACCATCATTATGATGCCACGGCCATAGAAACCATCAAAGCTTTAAAGGAACGCGGTAAAACAGACGCCGCTGCATCACAGACAGGAATCTCATACAGCGAGAATAAATGCCATTACTAAAGCAAGAAACCCAGTGAACACGTCTCCTTTCATTGTAGCCACAGCTGCACCGGCCGCATACATCATCTCCAGCAGAAGTATCAACATTAACCTCATAAACTGAACCCTGGGTTTTCTGTAAATTGTTTCTACGCATTGCGATTTTCCTGGGGATTTGAAATGAAATTGTGTGTTTTTGCGTCCAAAAAAAAAAAATCCATGAAAATGCTCATGACTGTTGATGTCCAGCTTTTATTTCCAATGTCCGTCTTTTAAACGTCCTTGTAAGTGTATTGGACACCTTCTAGATGGCCTCGGTGACTCCATATTGGAATCTGATTGGATAAAGCAAGAGCTTTATTCTTATGTATTCTACGCTACCAGGTTCCCACAGACCTTACAAAGGATATGTTTGAAATAAATAAATAAAAAATTCCGGACTATAAGCCGCTACTTTATTCCCACTCTTTGAACCCCGCAGCTTAAACAACAAAGTGGCTCATTTATGGATTTTTCCTGGGTTTTTCCCAGTTGCACAAGCTTCAAGCAAAAAAACTGAACCCCATAACATTAGACCAATGAAATTGCCGAACGGGTTCAGGTGAACCAATGAAACTCTTTATATTAAATCAGATGCGCTCCCACTGAATCGGGCCGCACCACATCATAAATATGGATGATGTTCCTCTGACGTTTGACCTGCCGCTCACTCGGACTGTCTACAGGAAATGCGAATCATTCGTCACGCTGAAAACAACCGGGCATGAAAACACACACTTCACCTGTGTTCTGAGCTGCACGGCATCGGGAGAAAAGATTCACCGATGGTGATTTTAAACGCACAACGATGCCAAAAGATAAACTCCCGAGAGAAATTGTTGTGAAAGGAAGGAGGAAGACAGTGAACAATGACTTTCTTGGTAGGCTACTGTTTAGATACAAGCCGTGTAACAGACACTGTCTTTCATTAAAGCCTGTGTAAAGTTCATTAGTTTCAGTGTAGACACCTGCGGCTTATAGACAGGTGCGGCGTATTTATGTTCAATATAAAAATCTTTGTCAAATTCAGTTGGTGCGGCTTATATTTGGGTGCGTTTAATAGTCCGGAAATTATGTTCTGCAACAAAAATTGTGAATTACTTGTAATAAATGGTTAAATTAGTACTTTGAATGAATAATACAATAATAAAATCATGGAATTTATTAGCACAAACTCTATGTTGAAATCTTGCAAACTATCAGATTTTTCACGAGCCGCTTAGTCCGGTTCCAAATGAAAAGTCGCGAACTATCGTGTCAAGGTCACGAGTGTCAAGGTTCCACTGTATATTTAAAGTTGTTGCAATGGAAACAGTAGTGCAGTACAATGCGTTAGTATATACCTGCAATTTAAGACACCCAACATTTATTGTCAACTTTTTACCAATAAGAAATGACACTTCAGGTGAAGGTTAAAAGCAGAAGCAGAAGTTTTGTACCTCAGGGTGACCAACCTTTAACCTTTAAACTTTACAATTCAATTCAGTGCTAAGAAAATCCAAATTCTTCTTTTTTTCGGGAAAACCAGATTAATCACCCACACACACAAATACACACACTCCCACTCTTCATTTAAAACACATACATATCCAATGTTCTTGCAACAATCCATTTTTCAGCCTGGAACCCTCGACCCTTTTTCCGCAATTTGTCCAATCAGCAACAGCTCGCGCCTCGCAATTAGATCAATACCCACAATGCACCGCAGACAGTGGCGTACGCACGGGGGACACCTGTAATTCAATTCCGCCTTCGCTTTCACTTTCTCTTCTCTCCTCTCCTCTTTTCGCCCACTCGCTCTTTAAACATTTACACTCGTTCTCCTCGCTTCCCAGCTCCTGATCAAATCACAGACGAAAGAAATTACATTTCTCCCACGACCGGCGTCCGACGCATAAAAACCTCCCCGTCTGCCGGATTAGCGACTCGGGCCTCTGCGAATTCGCCGCGACAGCCGTCTGATTAAAACTCAAAAACGCCATTTTCTTTTTTCCTCTACCTTCTCCACCTCTAAAAGTCGCAGTCCTGTATTGGATTCCGTCACGACTTCAGTCAACAAATTTCTTAGATAACTCTTTATGCTTAACCGCTACCTTTTTTCACAAGCTTTTCTTAGTTAAACCTATTTTTCGTAACCGTTTGCGACATTTTGCGTCTGTTAGCGTAAAGTGCTCGCATTTAGCTTTTAGCGTAAAGTCTTTTAGCGTATCACCTCTTCGTATATGGTTTTCGAGACGCATGCATGTTTCGTTTGCTTCTACGCAACAAACTAGCTAAATGGAAACAACACACAAAAATTGGTCTGGATTTCTTCTATGTTTGTTGGACGTTTTTGTCTCTAACAGAAGAGCATATGTAAGATGGAAAACAGGAGAGAAGATGTTAGCAGACTGCCTCACCCCATAGTCAAACATGGAGGTGGAAGCTTAAAGGTTTGGGGTTGTTTTGGAGCAGGGACTTATTCCACAAAATGAAAGGAATCCTGAACCAACATGGCAACCATTCCATACTTCCACACCAATACACCCTGCAATTCCGTCTGGACTGTGGGTCAGTGGAACCCACTTCAACATCCAACAATACAATGACCTGAAGCAAGCATCCAATCCTGTTTAGAGCTGGAGTGTTATCTATCATGGAATCACCTGCCCAGTTATGTTTTTTTTTTTTCTTTTCTTTTTGTTGAATAGGCTGCATTTTTACATATTGGGAGAAAACTGATGTGTTTCTATATGAAATTAGACATTAAGCACCCCTATATATCCAAAATGTCATCATCACTGTACCCCGCAACATTGTATATCTGCTATAAATGGACATTCGGTTCAACCCAGATGAGGATGGGTTCCCTTTTGAGTCTGGTTCCTCTCAAGGTTTCTTCCTTATGCCATCTCGGGGAGTTTTTCCTTGCCACAGTTGCTCATTAGGGACAAACTTATAAAGAACATATTTGTTTTTAATCACCACATTATCTGTGTAAAGCTGCTTTGAGACAATGTTCATTGTTAAAAGCGCTATACAAATAAAAATGAATTGAAAAATGAAATTGAAAATGGTACGATCCACGTTTTACCTCTGCAAAGATTCGACTATTCGGGGTCACCCCTTGTAATAACAGTACTATACTGTAAATGTGCACAGTACATTTCTATTTAATGCCATTCAATTTAATTCATTCAATTCAATTTAATGCTCAAAATGGACCCTGTACTTAAATGTTTTTCCGATCGATTCGGCAACCCAGAATTCCTCACTGCCCATCTTTCTCCTTTTACGTATCGTCCATCTTTCTTATCTGGTGAACCCCGGAACCCTGTCTATATATGTATCTCTGCGCCTCTCACTTCCTCTTCCTGTCCTTGGTTTGTCTCGGCGTTTTTTGTGTATCTCTGTCTGTGTGTCTTTCAGCTAAGTCTGATATGATAAAGATACGATCTCTCTCTCTCTCTCTCTCTCTCTCTCTCTCTCTCTCTCTCTCTCTCTCTCTCTCTCTCTCTCTCTCCCTTTTTGTGTGTGTGTGTGTGTGTGTGTGTGTGTGTGTGTGTGTGTGTGTGTGTGTGTGTGTGTGTGTGTGGGGGGGGGGGGGGGGTGTTTGTGTGTGTGTGTGTGTGTGTGTGTGTGTGTGTGTGTGTGTGTTTCTCTCTCGCTTTTTCTCTGTGTGGGACAGGATGGACTGCTTGAACTCATCTGCAGCATAAAAGGCATCAGGTCCCGTCGGTTGGTTTACAAACGTCTAGGAGACATTCATTGGCTTATGAAATGTTATATTCCTAATAAAAGGCTGAGGAATGTGAACTGGTCGACTCTCAGGTCGTAACCCCACCGACCTTGGCGTCGTGAAGTACACGAGCGCCATATTGGCTGAAAAATACGACTATTACTTTCCGAATTTGAGTTGGGGTGATATCTTTACACACATATATATATACACATGTAGAAGTGGGTGTGTATGGGAGGACAAATGGGGACATGCATAAGAGTCAGTGAGCAAGTGTGTGTGTGTGATTGTGTGTAAGTGTGTGTAAGTGTGTGCACCTTCCCATCTTGGTGTATACGACAGCGTGTCTGTCAACTAACCTTCAAATACATGACTACCCTTTTACACACACACGCACACTTACATCACACACACACATTCAATCTTTCTCCACACAACCCAACACCCCCCCCCCCACCCACCCGTTTTTACTCCCTTCTTTTCTCTTTGTTATTGATCACTGATGCGATTGGCTGATCTTGTGCTTCAGTAATGACCTGCCTGGATGCTCAGATTAAACTGTCAGCTGTCAGGGATTGATGGGCAAACTGTTGGCAGACACAACACACACCTGGAGCCGGGTCGCTGAACGGGAGTGGACAGGTGTGACGCATACGTGTGTGTTTGTGTGTGTGTGTGTGTGTGTGTGTATGCACATGGCTGCGTACATACAATCTATATTTGTGCAGAATTCACCTAAATAGGAAATTACTTGGGGTGGAGCTGGTGGAGGGGGGGGGGGGGGGGGGGTCGGGTAAGACGTTGTGTAAGCAAGACTAATCTCTACTGCCTCATACAAAGATTTCATTTATTTGTTTGTTGGTGTGTTTGATTGATTTGTTAGTGTTTATAAATTGTTTTCACTTGTCGATTTATTTATTTATTTATTTATGGGGTTTTTTAATTGATTGCTGTTTGTTTTGTTTGTTAATTGGGTTTATTTACTTATTGTTTGTTTCTATTTATTTATTTATTTATTTATTTATTTATTTATTTATTTTTATCAAGTTTATTTTTTTATTAGTTTCCTGTATGGGTTGTACAAAAAAGGCAGTTAAACCACGTTAAAAAACTTAATATTTTTTTATTTCTTTTTTTTAGTTTATTAGTTTCATATATAAATATTATTATATATCTATTTTAAAAATGCATTGAAATTCATTGTTTAAAAATGTATTTAGCAACAATACAAATCATTTTATTTTATTCTTAAAATGTATATTTAAAAAATGGAAGTGGGCGGAGTCATCCTGAAAGAGGATCATGATAGAAACTTTTTATCCTAGGTAATTTTGAAACACACCAATACTACAAAACCATGTGTGTGTGTGTGTGTGTGTGTGTGTGTGTGTGTGTGTGTGAGTGTGTGTGGGTGGACACTATTTTGAGCTTGGCTCGCACTTTTCCGAGTGTCAGCGCAGTATCTCTGACGAATGAGACGTCTCCCACAATTTCTTTTTTTCCCGGAGCACTTCGCCCCGTCGTTCTCCCACTCTCCCATTCACTGGCTCCAGCCAGGGAAAACGACGAAAAAAAAAAAGAAGAGACCAGCCTTCTCGTTCTCCTCCTCCTCCATTTCACATCCTGCCATCTCTTGCTTGTGGAATGCCTCGACCCTGGGTACACATGAAGCTAAATTTAAACTTTGGCTTGACCAGGCTTCTGCTGAACTGAGCGAGAGAGCTGGGGGCAACGTGAGGAGATGTGAGAGAGAGAGCGACAGAGAGAGAGGGAGACCAAGAGAGATAACCACTGGGATGAAATTCATTAGCTTCTTTCATGACCCACTAAACACAGGGGACACTGAGACACACACACACACACTTACACACACTTGTAAAAAAGTGTCGCTGCTGACCCTCATTCCCGCTTGGGTCCCTTGGCTTGATGTCTGTTTGACAAGCAGAAACAGGCCACGGCCTCGGCAGCCAAACGACTGCAGAAAGCTGCCTGGAGGGAGTGTGTTAAAACACACACATACACACACACACTAGTAAAATCTAATTCCAAAATCAAATCTGGAATATTATGCTTACAGCATTGTGAACAATCAGACTCCTACCATACGCGAAGGAAGTCTTAAGTCCCGCCCCTAACGATTATTTCGTTCGCCAACAGCAAATGATTGACATCTACTTTTCTTACATTGTTTGCATTTATTTAGCGTGTTGACTTTAAATAGCTTTTTATTTCGTCTTATGCCGAGCTCACACTACAAGATTTTGGGCATGATTTGGTCGTCTGAGACAAATGTTGGAAAATACTAAAAGATTCCTGTAATCTGAGGCTAATCTGTAGTCTTTGATCGCTAGTTTATGCTCACTGAAAGGCTAATCATTTATTAAAATTTTCTTTATGTCAAAAGCTTTCAAACACTTTTCTACAGTCTCACTTCTCCTAGGACGACCATCAATGATGGTGGTGATGCAATTAGCGCCTCAACCCCCCCTCGGTGAAAATGTCAAAACGAGTCAGGTGGACAGTACAGCAAGAAGAGGAACCTCATTGAGTTATTGTTTTTCCTTGCGGCTAGCTACTATTAACGAGAGAACGTGCGTCTGAACGTGTCACGAATCGATGACGGACAAGTCTTTTTCTTCTGTGCAGCGGTTTTTGACTGTCAAACAGACCCACATAACTGAGATCCTACAGTGTGACATGGAGATCATGTTCGTACAGGAACAATCGGAAAGACTGACTTGTCTTGTATGCGTGACTCTTAGTTGCTACAGTTAAACGTATAGGAATTACATATACGTCATAGACTTACGGTGAATGTCCTATTTCTGAGTAATGAGTATTTGTAGAGCGGTTTTAACAATGAACATTGTTTCAAAGCAGCTTGACAAAAACAAAGAGGTTATAAAAGAATGTATGTGCTTGTAAGTATGTTTCTTAAAATTGGGAGCAAGCCAGTGGCAAGGAAAAAATCCCTGAATGGCATGAGGTAGAAACCCTGAGAGGAACCAGACTCCTATGGGAACCAGTCCTCATCACATTACAGTTCCATCATTGTTGAGGTGCAGTGAGAAAGCTTAAATGCAGAACTGTTCATGCAGCCTGTGGTCTTGAGCCATTGCAGTAGAAAATATTAATTACAGACCAAATCCATCCTCAAAGCTCTTGAGTTGTTCGTTAAGTTCACGGATCTTTGGGCTATTTATATAAGTATAATCACACTCTTGATGTCACCCAAATGAGGATGGGTTCCCCTTTTTGAGTCTCTCAAGGTTTCTTCCTCATAACATCTAAGGGAGTTTTTCCTTGCCACAGTCGCCATGGCTGCTCATCAGGGATAAATAAACACCAGTCACTTTAACTGTTAATTTCTCTAAAGCTGCTTTGAGACAATGTCTGTTGTGAAAAGCGCTATAGAAATTGGCTTGACTTGACTTACAATAGTTGGCAAAACATCCAATAAGACATTGTACTCACTGACTTAATCAATAGATTGTTCGAAACCATCGAAACTAGCAATGGTGCTGATTTTGTGTACTCGCCAATTACAACGATGTCAACATCGATGCTAGCTAAAAACCTGACCATAAGATTCGTATGTATTTTTTGACCATTCTATTCCACATTTAGTCCCCATTTGCTGTTCTAACAACCTCCACTTTTCTAAGATGTTCCACTAGATTTTATAGTGAACCTGTGGAGATTTGTGGGATTTTTATCGCCGTCTCTGTTACACTTCATCTGTGTAAAGCTGCTATGAGACAATGTTTATTGTTAAACTACACTATACAAATAAACATAATTTGAATTGAATTGAATTTTATTCAATAACTAGGGTTTTAGTGAAGTCAGGTACTGATGTAGGTGAGGCGAGATTGCCTAGGGGTGCGGTTCCAATTCATCCCAAAGGTGTTCAATAGGGTTGAGGATTAGAGTACTGTAGGAGAGCTTCTACTTCAACCCATGCGAAGCATATCTTCACGGAGCTCTCTCTGTGCAAATGCTGGAAGGTATGACTTAAAGGTAACAGTTTGGGGAAGAACCAAATATGGCTGGAAAAGTCAGGTGCCCAGTATTTTTGCCTATATAGTTTATACTAGGTGGTATGAAAAAGTTTCGAGAGTAATTGGTCCTATTCTGATGACGTGCATTACCACGTCTGCAGTTTTATCAAGACAGCAAATTAGAACAAAGAGCAAATGTAAAATTCTGTGCAAAATTGGGCAAATCTTCCACAGAGACCTTTGACAAGACATACATCATACATACATGAGTCGTTTGCGGTGTTTTAAGGGCACGCAGGCTACAAGAGCGGAAGAACATTAGTGGAAGACAAAGAGAGATCAGGAAGACCTTCAACGAGCTCAACCCCTAAAAAAACCATCCAGCAATTAATGATGATCGTCGGAGAACAATCCACATGATCTTACTTCCACACCTAAACCTTACCCACCCAACTCGCTAGATCTGGCTCCATGAAGTTGAAGATACAGCTCAAACGTCGCTGTTCTAAAACCACTATGGAGATTCGGCGCGAATCGCATAAGGTGCTTGACACGCTTCAAGAGGAAGACTTTCCAGGGCGTATTCCAGAAGTGGCAGGAACGCTGGAAGCACGGTATTGCTCTGCAAGGGGACTATTTTAAAGGTGATAGTGTGTAAACATAAATAAATAAAGTACTTTTTGAAAATCTATCTCAGGCAAAGTGCAACGGGTAGTGTTTCTACATCACAGCTCTAAGAATCTTGACTCCAAAGCAACATTTGAAAAACTGAAGAGGTGTCCACTAAGCTTTTTGGTTGCCTCCAGATTACTAAAGTAAAGAGAAGAAAACAACGTACGTTGTGTCTGTATGGGAGCATAAACACATGGTACCCCACCCAAGTCAATGCATCCCAATACAGCCATAATTGTAAAAATCCCCCTTGTATGGTTGTGAATGTGTGTTGTCCTGGGACTTCTTCTCCTGAGCTTATTCCTGTCTCACGCCCAAAGTTCCTGGAATAATAAATCACCAGCTTTTTAAATGGCTTTACCAAACACCGGCTGTCCAAGAGTTCAGAACAAGTGGCAAAACGCCAAAACATCCCTCTTGCTCTTTAATCTCCTGTAACACAATATTTCTCCAGGATAGTGCAGATGCTTACACTAATCAAAACAGGACATCCTGAGGATCTTGCCACTCTCTCTCCCTCTGTCTCTCTCTCTCTCTCTCTCTCTCTCTCACCTGCTTATCCTCTCCTCACATCTTTGTCTCCGTCTCCATCTCGCTCTCATCAGCCCCTCTTGTTTTTGTGGCACAGTCACAATCTCAGGAAACGAAGGGGACGGAGCTCATCAAAGCCCAGGCCGAAAGCGAGCGAGAATCCTGGGCCGGGCTACTGGAATTCCGGCCAGTGGGAATCTTTGGAATGCCGCTGGGAGAGGAAGAGAATCTCCACTGTCTCTATTGTTCATGTTCTTCCTCCAGAAGAGCATGTGTGCACTGCGTCTCATCTCCGGATCGGACTGGAATAAAAAAGGTTTGGGTCGAGTCGAGGACCCGCCCGACCGCATGTCCGTAAAAAAATCCCCTTCCATCTAGGTAAGGAGACTCGTGCTCCTCAAACCGAATGACCTGGCAGAGCAGAGGGAAAGGAATCGCTTCAATCACTTCGATACCTGATTTCTTTGACACCTGAGAGGAGGGGGCGAAGGCAGAGGCTAAACAGACAATGCAATGACTCCTGGTCCATTTGATTATAGATGGCTGCTATGTGTTTAGTGCAGGAACTGTAGATACAGGAGCTGTCCACTTAACCAGGAACACCTGCAGCTATCTGATGCACCATGTATTGAAATGCACATGCTGTTTATGTCGCAGAGGCACAATCTCAGGAAATGAAGAGGACGGAGCTCATCAAAGCCCGGCAAAGAGCAAGTTAAATTGGACATGGGCCAATGGATTCTGAATCTTCAGAATGCCGCTAAGAGTCTCCAAAAGAATGCTGCGCTTATACAAACATCTTTAAATCATCCAGTCATTGGAAAGTCTTGAGGGTGAAAAAACCTGAACAACGTGAAGAAGATGTCAAACAAGAAACCAACCACTCTGTGCAACCGTGGTGCACAGAAAAGCATTTTAAAATGCTGAACCTTAAAGCCTACAAAAACTGGAAACCATTTAACTCTGTCACTTTGTGGCTACATGGTAAAGTATCGTGTGCTGAATGTGGACCCCCGAAGCACCACTACAGAGCGGCTGAGCATGAAGCCGATTCCTCAAAGGAAAGAAAAAAGCAGAGTCAAAGTCATTCTCACGTTGTTTTTTCACTTCATTCCTATCTTCGATATTTACTTTCCTTTCTGCCCCAGAAAGGGGAAAGGTTATTTGTTACAAAAGAGCTAGATCTGTGTGTGTGTGTGTGTGTGTGTGTGTGTGTGTGTGTGTGTGTGTGTGTGTGTGTGTGTGTGTGTGTGTGTGTGTGTGTTTGTGTGTGAGCATAAGTTCATTTGGCCAAGTTGGTGTGTGTTCTCACATCTTCCTGTCCTTTGACCTTCAGCAGCACAATGAGCCTGAACTCCTTTCATTTTACTTTATCTCTCACTGTCACACACACACACACACACACACACACACACACACACACACACACACACACACACACACACACATACAGATACAGCACACATACAGATACAGCACACATACACACACAGAGCACACACAGGCAGGGATTTCACGAGGAAGTCATGGCGTATATGTCATGTCTGTCTGTCTGTCTGTCTGTCTGTCTGTCTGTCTGTCGAGCTGGTTGTGGGTTTGAGTCCCCCTGCCATACCAGGCTGCCATTCCTGGGCCCTTCAGCAAGGCCCTTAACCCAATAGGTGCTCAGTTGTGGGAATATGGATAAAGTACTCCACCATGGACTGTCTCAAGTCTGGCTGCAAAAGGAGGAGGTTGGGTGCTACGGAAACGGCAATTAAGACATTAGGCCTTTCATCCTCATGGCTTTCCACCCAATCAAAATGAGTATACAGCCTGTATACCATGGTTAGCCTGAATACTCAATTCTGATTGGCTGGAAAGAAGGCATGAGTTTAGAGCATTGGGCGAACACGTTGTACTGTCATTGTACCGCTTTATAATCAACTGTAAAAACATTACAATCAAAAGTCCCAAACTGTGTGGAGGTAATGTGAAGATTGTATAGAGGTTTTGTGGAGATTGTGTGAAGAATTTTAAGGAGATTATGTGGAGATTTTATGGACACTGTGTAGAGGTTTTGTGGAGATTATGTGGAGATTTTGTGGAGGTTTGGTGGGGATTTCATGGAGATTGTGTATAGATTTTGAAGAGGTTTTGTGGAGATTTTGTGGGGGTTTGGTGGGGATTTCATGGAGATTGTGTGGAGATTTTGAAGAGGTTTTGTAAAAAATTGTGTGGAGATTGTGTGGAGATTTTGTAGAGGTTTTGTAGAGATTGTATGGAGATTTTGTGGAGATTGTGTGGAGATTTTGTGGAGATTTTGTAGAGGTTTTGTGGAGATTGTGTAGAGATTTTGTGGAGATTGTATTGACGTTTTGTGGAGATTCTATGAAGATTGTGTGGAGATTTTGTGGAGATTTCATTCATGTTTTGTGGGGATTGTGTAGAAATTTTGTGTTGATTGCGTGGAGTTTTTGTGTAGGTTTTGTGAAGATTGTGTGGAGAATTTATGGAGATTTTATGTAAATGTTGTGGAGATTTTTCAGAGATTGTGTGGAGATTTTCGAAAGGTGTTTAGTGGAGACTTTCTGGAGATTTTCAGCGCTTATTCATTTTACAAGTAAAGTCAGGTATTCATGTAGGTGAGGCGAGAAGGTGTGGGGTGATGTTCCAATTCATCCCAAAGGTTCTATCGAAGTTCTAGAGTAGGAGATCTGCCACTCCAACCTATTAAAACCATATCTTCCTGCTTGGAACTGTCTTTGTGGGCGTGAACATCATTATGCTGGGACAAGTTCGGGTCTCCAAATGGACAATTTGATGATACAATATCTAAAGACATCCTATACAATATGGCATCAAGCGTTCCCAGTAGATTTGTCTCTGTAGTTTCATTTCTTACATACTTACATTCCATTCAGAACGAATGGCGTTAAAAGTCTAGGAGACGAAAATTTTCGTTTCTCTGGAAAACACACATCAATTCTGAGAAAAGAATCTAGAGACATATGACTCAGTAATTCTTTCCTGCCCCGGTCGATCCGCTCCTCAGCCAACGGAGAACTGAATCTCCTCCAGGTGAACCACGGCATGGGAAAAAAAAGAAGGATAGTTTCTCATTCGTTTCAATTATCAGAAGAAAATTTGATGGCTGGATGCGTGGGAAAATAAAGTTGTACTTTTATTACAATAGGAGGTCAGAAAAAAAAAAAGGGAGCCGGCTTGGGATTTGGATTCGGATAAAAAAAAAAAAAAAAAGATACATAAACCCGCGCACGTACACAAATACACAAAAAGTGTTAAGTGCAACTGCGTTCCTGCATGAGCAAAGGTTCACACACTCACACACACACACACACACACACACACACACACACACACACACACACACACACACACACACACACACACACACACACACACACAATCATACGCCTATTAAAACAGTGCGATTAGGTAATGACAATCATAAATTCAAGGCGTTTGTATGCACACACACACACACACACACACACACACAATAACAATACACAAAACAATATTTGTAGCGTTCGAGTCCATATGTAGGTAATGACCTCAGTTTTGGCACACATCCTGAGCAGACTGGCGGCAGGACTCCTGTGTGTGTGTGTGTGTGTGTGTGTTTGTGTGTGTGTGTGTGTGTGTGTGTGTGTGTGTGTGTGTGTGTGTGTGTGTGTGTGTGTGGGGCTCTTTCACAGCCTCCCTGACCTTAAGTCCCAGGGCCGGGATAGGGTTCGTTCATTGTTTCGTGCTGGTACTGATTTCCACGTGGTAAACACAAGTGAAAGAATGGCTCTTATGGATCCTTATCGCATCCCTTTCTCACACACACACACACACACACACACACACACACACACACACACACACACACACACACACACACACACACACTGTACACACAGAAGTACAAAGAAGCCCACCTTTAAGGGCAGCACCTCACATATTATAAGGAGTATATAGGATTCGACATCACACACACACACACACACATATACACACACACAAACACACACACACATACACACATACACACATATATATATATATATATATATATATATATATATATATATATATATATATATATATATATACAGAGACATATATTCAGTGCATAGATGCCATCCATGGAGGGCAGCACCTCACATATTATACATACCACACACACACACACACACACACACACACACACACACACACACACACACTAAAGAACGCAAATGTGGCAATGTGCTGCTCTGACACTGGTGACTCCTTCCATGTCTGTTTACTAAGCGGGGCAGCGGGACGTAAAAACCGATGGCGTTCCCACCAATATATTGGACGCCCCCCTCGCCAGCAAACGCACAATCACATGACCTGACCTGTGACCAATCACGGAGCGGCGAATAAACGACCATGTGAGCTGACCATGTGAGACATGTGAGAGACACCGGGGCGAAGAGGACGAAGAATGGGGGCTCGGAGGCGTTGATGGATGAGGGGAACTGTGTCACTGTCAACCACACCCCCGTACTCTTTTTTTTTCCCTTTCTCTCTCTTTCTTTCTCTCTCTTCTCCATCACACAAACACATCTATCCTTCCAAAGATTTCCCAGGCTGTAATCAGACCTCTTTGACCAAACACGGCGGCTTCAGTCTGATCAATCAAACGCTTCTGAACATGTGATCCATCATGATCACAACCCACAGTGGCCTTTCTCTATTTTGCTTTCTTTCTTTTTCCCTCCATCCGTACACACTCTGGGAATACAACGGGCTAGACCGGGTGGACACTGACCCCATCGTCGCCCACTGCCGTTCCTCAACTCATTATCACTGGAACTCGGACGAGAAGTTTATTCTACGTTGATGGAAGGAGTCTTCAGTGGCAGGACAGTTTCAGTAGCAGAGCTGAACATGGATTAGAGCGGATTAGATATCAGATGCCAAAAGCATCAGTCGTCTAACAAAATTGAAATGATCCAATATCAGATTTTGGAAAAGTTTATTTATTTATATGATTAATTTATATTTTATTTGATGTATTTATTTTTAGTTCATTTTAAGGACGTGTTTATTATTGAAATGTATTTGTATTTCATGTTATTTTTATATCGACAATTTGTTGATTGATTGATTTATTTTTTTGTTCCTCATTTTATTTATGTGTTTTTCACTGTATTTATTTTTAGTGCCAATTCTCTGTTTGTTTACTTTTTATTTTTACTTGATTTTTTTTTTTGGATTTTATGGAATATTTATTTTATTTGAGTTTTGTTTGTTTGTTTTTCCAATTAAGTGAAAAGATTTAATTTTTGCTAATTTTGTGTGCCATGTTTTACAAATGAAATGCTTTACATCTGAACTTTTTCTTTCTTGTTTTCTTTTTTTTAATTGTCCTTCTTTGTCATCTATCTATCTATCTATCTATCTATCTATCTATCTATCTATCTATCTATCTATCTATCTATCTATCTATCTATCTATCTGTCTGCATGTCTGTCTGTCTTGTCCTTTTCCTCATTTCTTTCTTTCTTTCTTTCTTTCTTTCTTTCTTTCTTTCTTTCTTTCTTTCTTTCTTTCTTTCTTTCTTTCTTTCTTTCTTTTTACATCTTATAATTTTGTACAAATTCCTTGTTTTTATTTCTTGCTTTCTTTCTTTTCCTTTTTTTTACTTTGTCATCTATCTATCTATCTATCTATCTATCTATCTATCTATCTATCTATCTATCTATCTATCTATCTATCTATCTATCTATCTATCTCGTCCTTCTCTTTCTTTCTTTCTTTCTTTCTTTCTTTCTTTCTTTCTTTCTTTCTTTCTTTCTTTCTTACTGCAACACGACTCCCCATTAAACTTAGACGAATCACGTGACGTGCGAGTGACGAGCGCATGACCGCGCGCCCCGCTGTAACACGTGCGGCTTTTTCAGCCCTCGTTAACGGCGGCCTCACAGATCACGTGATCGGGTCCTCAAGCCACACCGTGAAAGCGTCCAGTGACGTTCCTTCATCTTCTGCAGTGATGAGGAGCAGAGTAAGCGGGGAAAAGGCGATACTGTGGAGCGCAGGCTGCACTGGAGAACCTGCTGAGAACCTGCTGAAGATCTCCTGATGAGTTAAAGAAAGTCTCTCTCTTCTTCTTTCTTTCTTTCTTTCTTTCTTTCTTTCTTTCTTTCTTTCTTTCTTTCTTTCTTTCTTAACATATTTGTGGGTGACCAACAATAATGCTGGCCAAACAAATCACACAAAACACAAGAATACACACACACACACACACACACACACACACACAACCACACACACAACCACACACACACACACACACACACACACACACACACACACACAACCACACACACACACACACACACAACCACACACACACACACACACACACACACTTTCTTTCTTTCTTTCACTTATTTTCCTGTCTGTCTTCCTTTTTTTATTTCTTGCAGGTGACCAAGAAAAATGCAACACACACATACACACGCGCGCGCGCGACCTGCTTCAGGCCTCGGATTATTCCTTAAGCGCAAACTTCGTGCCAGTTCACCGAGCGCGAGTGCGCGCGCGCGCCCGTGTTACGAGGAGTGTGGGAATTGAAATAGCGCGCACGAGC
>NC_139581.1:28028107-28045607 GCF_946808225.1 Silurus aristotelis
TGTAAAAAAATAAGATGACAACGAAGAAGAATATCTTCTTAATCTCGGAGAAACTAATCTTGCCTAATGCTCTTAAATACTGTAATAATAATAAGAAGAAGATGAAGATGATGATGATGGAGCTTAGTGGACATAGGTAGACATCATTCGAATGTCAAACCCACCTAAGATCTACTCTTGAAAACCAAAAAGAAAATCTTGGAAATACTCAATTAATATTGTAAGAGGGAGATGATGATGATGATGATGATGATGATGATGATGATGATGATGATGTTGATGATGGAAAAAGATCTAAGAGTAAATAATCTTCCCTGATTCTCTTTAATACTGTAATAATAATAATAAAAAGAAAAAGAAGAGATGATGATGATGATGATGATGATGATGATGATGATGATTATGATGTGGGCATGGGTAGATATAATTTAAATCTCAAGCTCATCTAAGATCTTATCTTGGAGAAGCAAAATGCTCTTTGAAAGCTAGAAGAAGAAGATGATGATGATGATTATGATAATGAAGCTTTGTGGACATGTGCAGAAATCATTCAGCCCTAATCTAATCTTGGACTAACAAATCTTGCCTAATGCTCTTTAATACTATAATAATAATAATAATAATAATAAGAAGAAGAAGATGGAGATGATGATGATGATGAGGAGGAGGAGGAGAAGGATAGAGCTTTGAGTAGAAATCTTTCAGATTTTGAGCATGCCTAAAACTTAAACTTGATAAATCATTTTGCCTGATGCTCTATAAAACTTGAAGTAAAAGAGGAAGAAGAAGAACAAGAAAGAAAATGATGATGATGATGATGATGATGATTATGATGATGATGATGATTCAATCATTCAAATGCCAAACCAGCCTAAGATCTAATCTTGGAGAAACAAAAACACAAACTTGCCTATGATCCATTAATACTGAAAGAAGAAGAAGAAGAAGAAGAAGAAGAAGAAGAAGAAGAAGAAGATGATAAAGATAATAGAGCTTTGTGAACATGGGTAGATCATCATGTAGATCATCACCTAATCTCTTTTCTTGGAGAAACTAAAAACTAATATTGCTGCATTTTCATACTGTAATATTATTAATAAATATGATGATGATGATGATGGTGATGATGATGATGAGTACACAGGAGATATTTCCTGAATTTTGTCACGTAAATGTGATTAAGCTGATTGCGTAACCAGACAGTTCCCCGAATAACTCATGGCCCAAGGGTCTGGTTGATTGGCAGCTATTGGAAAGGAATTGTCCAATTTGCGAGCTCGCTTCCCGGTAACAGACCATCTACACAGCTTACGATGCGCTCTTCCGACATATTTATGGCAGCTTGAGCTCCCCGGAAAGCCGTTCATCCTCGAGTATCATCACGCGCATCCCTTACGTTCTCTGGTTTATCCGTTTCCATTGACTTTTTCATCGTTGTGCGATCAGACCTGACGAGCGATCGAACCAGGACACTTACGCCCAATGATCTATTGCTGGTGTTCCCGAAAAGAACGGCAAGCTGATTTCCCGGTTGTCTGGGATCACAAATTAGTTACACACTAACTGTCCTGCTGCACAAATCAGCATGGATGCACAATTCCTTGCATGCTTGAGATTTATGAGGGTCTCTTCAACTTCAGCCACAGGAAAAACCATGGGGTCTCTGCTTCGTGAACAGGGACAAATCTGAATTAGACTTACTAATTAGAGGTAGACTATTTGGGCATGTGTACTGGAACACCTGACTATTCCAGCCATATGTGGTTCTTCCCCGAACTGTTACTGAAAAGTCTGAAGCATACAATTGTGTGGGATGCCTTTGGAGAGCATTTTATTACAATTAAACAGTTAGAGAAGCATTTCACAACTAATTAGGTTAATTGGCAACAGGTCAATAAGATAATTGGGTATAACTAGTGTATCTTAAAGATGCAGTATCTCAGAGGTAAAGATGGGCAGAGCTTATGTAAAAGACTGTCTACAAATTGTGGAACAATTTCAAAATAATGTTCCGAATCAAATTATTTATTTTCGTGCAAACCATGGACACCACGTCCTCTGGACTAAAGAGGAGAGGGACCATCTCCACAAGCACACTCCAAAATGGGGACTAAATGTGGAATAGGATATACAGGAAGTACAAAACCATCTTATCCTCAGGTGTCCACAAACTGATTTAATATAGTTTAAATGTCAGCAATTGAATTGTGTGTATAAACCACTATTAAAATGAAGACAACAGGCAAAATATAGTTGCTAGGGTTATGCAAAAATATTAAGACTGAACTGTTGTTTCCTATCGCCTGTTGCTGTAAAATCTTGTTTAGCCCCATAGTTTTAGGCAAGGAGTCTCTTTCTTCTTCTTCTTCTTCTTCTTCTTCTTCTTCTTCTTCTTCTACTTCTTCTTCTTTCGGCTTCTCCCATTGAGTCGCCACAGTGGATCATCCGTCTCCATACACCCCCTGTCCTCTACATCTGCCTCTTTCAACCCAACTACCTGCATGTCTTCCCTCACCACATCCATAAACCGCCTCATTGGCCTTCCTCTTTTCCTCCTTCCTGGTGGCTCCATCCTCAGCATTATGTAGTCTCCTACATCATTCATAATAAATTCATAACACTAGACAAAAACAAATACCCAATATTGCTTCCCAGTGCAACCTAATACTAAAGATGTTAAAGATACTTCTTGATATTGAACTATAGAGGACTGAATTGTTCAGAATGTTCACCAAAAAAGATTTAATCTTCCAATCTAGCACTTTCTCCTCTAGTGGTAGAAAGTGGTAGGTCAATCAAGTGTTCATATGCAGTATTAAAATGTCACTGAGGTGTGTTAAAGTGTCAAAGATTCAATTGTTAATGTTGGAATATCAAATCCCACCACCACTAAGTGGTCAATCCTGGGCCCTTGAACAAGTCCCTTCAACCCTCAACTGCTCAGTCTCCCCGGATAAGGGTGTCTGCCAAATGCAGTAAATGTAGTTTGTGATGTACTTGAGAATGCTGTACCTCAAGGCGATGGGTAATGGGAACAGTGAAGGACTTACTGTTATAATATCAAGTCATGACAAAGGAAAATTTGCTTAAGCTTTGAAATTTAGCTAGAAGTGGCAGGAATGGTTAATTTTGAATGGCGCCACTAAGCAAAAGCAATTACTAGAACCAGCAGCAACCCACAACTCTTTAGGAAGATGAACAGAAGTCCATCCAAGTAGTTCAGAGAGCTCACACGCAAGAGGTGCGATTCCAAATCTGGTGCTTTGAATCTTTGCCAAAGAAAACTTTGCACGGACAGCTGCTAAATGGTGAGCCATAACGTTAAATATGACTTTGCAACTGCTACAAAATAGCTGACAGACTCTATTAAGGATTGTGCGCCCCTTTTGGCACTATACGCTGATAGAACCAGTGAGCTCCATCAATATTTCCATATGTCATGGCAGTCATTCTGAAATTTTATGAAAGCCATGGGAAGTGACCGTGACATTTATTGGAGTCCAACTTTGTGGAACCTGAAGATTATATTCTTTTTTTTTTCGCTGGAAAATGGCACCTCTTCCCATGCAGTGGTCATGGCTTGCGATATTTCCTGTTTCTTTTCCACAAAGACAATCACAAAAATGTCGAGTTTTTCGGCTGCAACCATTTTGAGCAAAAACAGGCTTTACATTTAAAAAGCTGTCCATGAAGTGACTCAGTAGATCCAAGCCTTTCTGGCACAGATCATCTAACTGCCGTTACAGGATGAGGTGCCAGAGTTGGGTTCAGAATCGGACCAACTGCCCTGGTTAGCGTTGTTTAATACGGTCCTTGGCAGCGTTGGTGAGGGAAGCCGTTTGCACTGTAGCACACGGCCTCAATACTGTAACAGGAAGCATTTTCTCATTCAATCTAATCGCACACCATCTGTGACTATAAAGATGAGTTAGTGCGAGATGCCAAAGTGCTAAAACACAGTCCAATTTATTACCAGCAAATAAAGCCATTACGGTCATACTCTGCATCGCTGAATTAACCACACAGAGAAGCTGATACAGGCCGACTATGGAAAATTCTGAAGTGGCAATAACTGTGGTTTAATCTCAAAGAGGTTTTTGACACGCACTCATCCAGGGGGCCTTTTAAATTAGTGCCTTGCATAATAAAAATAATATAAAGCTAGCATAAAAGTGCCTCGCCAGTTAAGTCAATAAAATGGAAACAAATAACACACTTGGCATACCTCTTTCCAAATTTTATTCCTGTGGATTGGTTACAAAAAGTCATAATGCACGATATGGAAGGCGAAGAACCACCCAACGTGAAGCATTTTAGAGTGGTGTAACACGCCTAGTTGTTATCTACTTACATTTACGCCATTTGGAAGATGCCCTTATCCTTATTTCAACTGAGCATTTAAGGGGTTAAGGGCCTTGCCTAAGGGGCCCAGCAGTGTCAACTTGGTGGTGCCAGGAATGATCACTCTCTAATCTTCTGGTCAGAAGTCCAATATCATAAGCATTGAACTACCACTTCTTCATATCCCCACTTATTCATGCTGGATTGATGATGTAAAACCGGTTATTGATGTTGAGTACAAAGCGATTAATAGAAACAAAAAAGGTTCATTTTAATCCATTTTTATTTGTATAGCCCTTTTAACAATGGATATTTTTTTCAATGCAGCGTTACAGAGATAAAGTGCTAATAAAGTTGTACAAAACAAACGCATAACGGAACCCATCCTCATCACCGAATGTCCATTCATTATAGTTCCATCACTGTTGAGGTGTGCAGGGTTAGGGGCTTAAATACAAAAGTGTTCACGCAACCTGTGATTGCCGTACACTGTTGATATTAATTACAGTCCAATTCCATCTTCACAGAGAATTTTCATAAGTTGTTTTATATAGAGGCTGTTAGATCTGGTACAGTCGTCCCTCGATTTATCGCGGTTCGAATCTCGCGGTTCTACTTTATCACGATTTAAAATTTCCCACATACTGTATTTTCCGGACTATAAGCCACTACTATTTTAAAGCCACTACTTTCGTTAAAGCCTGTGTAAAGTTAATTAGTTTCACTGTAGACAGTAGCGGCTTATAGACAGGTGCGGCTTATTTATGTTCAAAATAAAAATCTTTGTAAAATTCAGTGGGTGCGGCTTATATTTGGGTGCGCTTAATAGTCCGGAAATTCCAGTAATTATTTTGTTTCGCGAATGGTCCTGATTTATCGCCAAAAAATTCAAACTAATAATTGTTTTTATGGAGTTTTATCTTGAAATAAGGTAATTTATTAATACAAATGCTCTTATTAATTATAAAACGAAGTAAAATTATACCTAAAATACTGTACAGTGGATCATATATTTACCCAAGACAAAGGACAAATAAGTAGCGTTACAAGAAACCGTAGTTTGCCGCTTATTTATTGGTTGTAGTCATAAAAAGAGTGGAGTTGAAGACGTACCTCACCAGATTTAGCCAATGAAAATAAAGAATGCAGTGATGTGTATCTTTAACTCAGCCCCTTTTTTTAAAGTCATAGCACACTACAACCAATCAACAAGCAGAGAGACTACGCATAGGCTATGCTACAGTACTGTACTGTACCACAATTCTCTACTATAAATGGCATATTTCTACAAATTCACACAAAATTCATCTCTCTATATTCTTGCAAATGTTTTCTGTGTGTGTTTAAATAGTGTGGGAGGTAAATTTATGGCTTAAACAATAAAAAAAAAAGTATTTTCGGGGTGGCATCCGTTTATCCGCGGTTGGTTTTGGCCCGTAACTACAGCGATAAATGCGAATAAGGGACCACCGTATTTCGCCTGATCTAAATCACACATGGACATAAAGTAGTGCCATACAGTAAGATTAGATTGATTTGAATCAGTTTTAATGAATTGTTATTAGAAAGAGAAAGTGTGTGGGTGTGTTTGCAATACATCTTTGGCCATGTACACACTAATAGGTTTTTATTTGAAAATTTTCATTTGTTGTAGGTTTTCATTTGTTTCGGCTTCCTGTCCACACTGAGACAAAGTTTTCAGTAAACAGAAACGTGGTTTTTGGACAAACTATCTCCAAAGTGGATCCGTCAAAGTCCTGACCTGAATCCTATTGAGATGCTGTGGCATGACCTTAAAAAAGGCTGTTCATGCTCGAAAACCCAAAATTCCTTCACAGCGCTGTAACAGACTCAGGTGTAGGGGGCAAACACTTTTTCACACAGGGCAATGTAGTTTTGGATTTTGTTTTTCCTCAATAATAAAAACCTTAATATAAAAACTGCAGGTTGTGTTCACTTGTGTTATCTTTTACTAATATTTATATTAGTTTGATGATCTGAAACATTAAAGTCTGACAAACATGTAAACGAATAAGAAATAAGAAGGGGGCAAACACTTTTTCACACCACTGTATATAAAATTCATAATAATAAAAAAATAGGTAAAAATATGTTTTGTATACGATTATATAAGTATACGATCCTCATGCATCTGGCAATTCAATTTCTATCGCTATAGTGAACAGCAACAAAGGCAACCGATGAACACTATATGGACCCCCGACCATAATTTGTTTTTCTGAGTCCACATGGCACTTATAATAACGTCTAATCTTCTGGAGGTGAGATTAGGTGAGATGATGAGGCCTGGGGTGAACACATGTAAAGAATAGGATAAGGCTTTGTACACTGGGGCAGTCATCGTGGAACAGGATGGAAATTTAATTGGGTTACCTCCAATTATGTGGTGTCAATTTGGGGGGAAGAACCACAAATGCATAAAAGTCAGGAGTCCCAGTACTTTTGTCCATATTGTGTATTTTGTTTTAACAACATACCTTCCTAAAGTTCCTAAAAATGCAACACAAGTGTGCTAATGCTAATATCAATGTCACTCCAGTAGGTGGCAGTAAAGCATCAACAAATTCACCAAGCAGCAAAATGATCGAAGTGTATACATTATACATTCAATGTATAAATCCCCCAAAGCCTGCAATATGATTTGCAAGCGTTCCTGTGGGATATTATTAGTTGATAACCGCAATAACGCTAAACTTTTAATGAATGGATATTCGATGCCACCAAGAGTTTTTCTTTGTAATCTCTTTATTTCTGTAAAGCTGTTCTGGCACAATGTCTTGCATAAACAATAAATTTAAATGTTCCTATTTAGGTAAAAAAAAGGAAAAAAAAAGAAAAACAAAAATACATTAAATATTCTGACCGCTAGATAGAAAAGTTGCACAATATAAATATTAAATTAAGATATGAACCTAATAGGGTTTGACATTTAGTTTTATGCCATAATTGGATAGATTCCAGTGTTCCAGGAATTCAAACGTATCCATCTTTACTTGCTTTTACCATATTTTTTTAAGTGACTCTGTTGCTTGCTTCTTTATGAGGAACAAAAACTTTCTCCATAAAACGTTAAAAAATCTTCTAATTTAAATGTCCAGTAGGTGGCAGTAAATCATCAAATTACACGCAGGCGCCACATAAGTGTGAGGTACTGTATGTATAAATGATTAATTTCGTTATTTCTAATAAGTGCAAAAAGTCATTTGCACAGATGTTTCAATCAGTAAAAACTAAAAGTTAATGGATATAACTTTATATAACAGATATATGGATATAATAGTGATATGGGTGTTTTGGACTTTGCAGAACCTCGGTTCGTATAGTGTAGTGGATATCAAATTCACCTAACACATGGAATCCTGACCACTAAATGGAGATACAGATGAGGTTTTTGCAGACACCACTAGATGCAGATACAGTTTTCACAATATACACGTTAACTTAATTTATGTTGTCTAACAGGGACTTTTTTGAATGCATAGGTTTCCATCTGTTTACATTTTCACCAGTTTCTAAACTAACTCTGTTTCTCGCTGTTATAAAGCAAAAAGAAAAAAGGGTAATTTATATTAAATATGCAATATTTTCAATCTGGATGGTCCTCTGTAGTAAAAATGCACAGTAGCAAAGCATTAAAGATCATTCATATGTACAAATGAGTGACTGCTTTATATCATGTTGAACCGGTCTAAACCAACGAGGACCTGGCGTTTACAGTTCCTTTATTATAGTGATCATGTTTGCCTAACATGCAAAATGTCCTCAGTATAAAACTGGGTAGGAACACATCAGGTCCTCACTTCTTTAGGAAGAACACCTGCATTTCTCCAGAAAAGTAATTCAGAATATGCAATAATTTCAATCTGGAACATCTTTTTAAACGTCCAGTAGATGGCAGCAAAGTTCACACATCCTAAAAACGCCTGACAATTGTACGAATAATAAACACACACACACACACACACACACACACACACACACACACACACACACACACACACACACACACACACACACACACACACACACACAAAATATTAATATATTACAATAGGTGGTATACAAATCAAATTCAATTGACCTGATTTCATCATTAAACAAAGAAAAGAAATAAATTATGCATTATGCATTCTGGCCACTAGATGGAAGAGTCGCACAAGTCTAAGAAACAATAAGACTTCTCTCTTTGTCTGTCCTTTTCATCTGTCTGGAGCCACCTGATTAATCACAATGAGGTTTTCTTTAGTTAAAGACCACACTGAAGCTGTGGATGATTCAACATGAACAGTCTAAAGATCTCTGAAGTTACTGAGCAACTCCAGAACTAGGAAGATGAATTGGACTGCAATTAATATAAACAGTCTGCTACAGTAGAATACAATTCTAGATGCATTTAAGCACCTGTCAATAAACAGTAACCCTTTGCAATGAAAAAACTTGAAGGAATTGAAATTCGGGGCCCCCCAGATGTGGATGGGTTCCTCTCAAGGTTTCTTCCACATATGATCTCGGAGTCTTTTCTTTTCATTTTCGCCAATGGCATGCTCATTAGGCAAAAACAAATAAGCACTGAACATTGCATTCATGAATCAATTCTTGTTATATAACCTACATATTTCTCTAAAGCTGCTTTGGGACAATCTCTATTGTAAAAAGTGCTAATAAAATTTAGTTTCTACATTTTTAATATAAAAATTGTTTCTACATTTAAAATAGGAATGTAGCTGGGGATGAAATATCACACAATATTGCATTATACGCAGGTCAGTCATAACACTGATCACACTTACTGGTGACATGAAGGATTAGCCCATTACAGTAGCACCGGTTTAGGGGTGGAATTTAGTAGAAAGCAGTGAAAAGTTAAAAGTTGGCATGTTCGATTCTGGGGAAAGGGGTGATCTAGACGACTTTGACAGGTGGGAAATATGATGTGCAATCTGAACGACTTTGAAGTCGCGCAAGGATAGGAAAATCGATGAACTGGTGACAAGGTCAGAGTCGAATTAGGAAGTACACCAATAAATGATGTGAATTTTAGTGGAAGAACTAAAACAATTCCAAATTTCTGCTTAAGTGGTTGGTTTTGGTTTTGTTTACGCCCTTCGGCTTGGAATGAACCAAGAATGTAATAACATGGAAAAGAACCGTTCAAATTGAAGTAACCCAATAAATTAAAAAAAATTAATTTTAAGTAGTTGCTTTAAAAAGGCAAATGTAAAGGACAGAGTAGTATGGAGACGGATTATCGGCTTTGGCGACCCCTATTGGTAGCAGCCAAAAGAAGAAGATTGAATTAATTTGATTTTAAAATGTAACTTAATAAAAATTCAATATAATTTTTTTTTGTATTGCGCTTTTAACAATGGACATTGTCTCAAAGCAGCTGTACCGAGAAGCGGTTAGAAAAGAATGTATAATGTATACGTTTGTTCCTCATTAATTCTAAGTTTACCCATTAATGAGCGAGCCAGAGGCAAATGTGGCAAGAAAAAACTCCAGATAGAATGAGGCAAAAAACCTTTTCAAAAGGGAACTCATCCCGAATGTCCATTCATTAATGTTTTATCATTGGGACAGTGTCCAGTTATGGGCGACTTGATGCAACCTGTGGTCCTAAACCATTGTAGCAGACTATTAATAATAATTACAGTCCAAATCCATCCTCAAAGTTCTTGAGTTGCTCAGTGATTTCATGGATCTTTAGGCTGTTGATATGGAACCATGCATTTGGCCTCGAAATAAGGAGAACTCCACCCAGAGGTAGGGCTTCATGATGAATCAGGCAGATCCAAAGAGAGAGAAAGGGACAAGTAAATCATTTTCATCCCTGCACTAAACACTACAATGACAAACCCTGTATACAGGAAGTGTGTAAGTAGTCCGAGCAGCATTTTGAACAAGGTCATTTGTGTGCATCGAAGGGGATAATGCAGTGTGACTGAGTGCAGTGTGGATTTAAATTATGCAACATTATTCATTAATGATGACACTGAATTTTTATTTGAATGCTGCATTGGTACAAGGACTATAGTTTTTCCTGGCTCTATGAATGTGGTTCCTATTTGACTTTATTGTGTAAAGCATTCATATTATCTACTACCCATCTCTACCCAGTTCTTCTAGGCAAGTATGTCTGGGTTTATACACATACATTGTTTGAGCAAATGTTTTGGGACACTTGACTGTTATTTGCCCAAAACTGGGACCACAAAGACCAAAGAAAAGGAGGCACGCAATTCAAATTTTCCATTCAATTGAACTAGGGGTCCAGATCTGTTCCAGCATGACAATGCCCCTCCTTGAAGATATGTTTTACAGATGTTAGCGCGGAAGTTCTCCTGCTATAAAGCTCTGACCTCAATCCTGTTGAACACCTTTAGGATGAACTGAAAGCCTTCTTTCCTCACCTCCATCAGTACCTGACTTTACTCACAACCTTTTGGCTAAATGAATCTCCACAAATCTAAAAAGACAAATAGTGGAACATCTTCCTAGAAGAGTGAAGGTTATTAAAACAGCAAATGGGGACTTATTGTGGAATAGGATTCTTAAAAAGCACCATTCTTATGGTCCACGGTATGCATTTCCAAAAGCCTGTGAGAAGTTTAATGTAAAACTATCAAGTAACTGTGTTGTCTTGTACAAGGTGTCTGGTTTATCCAATGCCTGCAGGAGTAACGTTGGGAATGTACCCTGCAGGTACAGTATACAACTTGGGTTGGACAGGCCATAAATGCCCTCGATCTTCAGGTTTTTTTCCCCCTGACTTTCATGTTCTTGCTTGTTTTTGTCTTTGTTTTTAGTATACATACACCATACATACAACTATCTGCACTTGCACCTGCCTTATCTTCACATAGCACCTTATTATTGTAATATATTGCACCTTTGCACTTTATGTTTATTGTATATTTGTATATTCATATAAGATTTATATTTATACATTGCTATTTGAAGTTCTGGTTAGTTGTTAACTGTATTTCTTTAGCTATGTACTTCTGCACAATGACAACATTTACTCTAATCTAATCTTATCCATATACCACATAAAAGCTATTGCCATACAATAAAGAGAATGACAGAGGCATCCCTCACATTTCAGAAACCATTTTAGTATATCTTTTCAAGGGACAATACTAGGTTCCCTGGTGGTCTAGTGGTTAGGATGTGGCGCGCTCACCGCTGTAGCCCGGGTTCGATCCCCGGTCAGGGAACCAACCCCAGCCATTAGGGTTGCACAAGCCTTGGTGCCGGTCCCAAGCCCGGATACATGGGGAGGGTTGCATTAGGAAGGGCATCCAGCGTAAAAACATGTGCCAAATCAAACATGCGGATGGTCCGTATTGTGTTAACGCTGTTTACGTAACTACATTACCCACAATGCACCTTGTTTACGTTTTTCCGGATGTACATGTTCCGGTGTTATGCTCTCTCTCTATATGTGAGTAAAAAAACAGTCACGCTAAGTCCGTGTGTGTGTCATCCTTAACTGAATGCCTTATTATAATCTCACAAAAGACACAACAGTCCGCTCTGGATCCCTGATGGTTATCACCTTGAAATCTTCTTCTTCTTCTGGCTTCTCCCATTAGTGGTCGCCACAGCGGATCATCCGTCTTCACACACCCCTGTCCTCTACATCTGCCTCTTTCAACCCAACTACCTGCATGTCTTCCCTCACCACATCCATAGCTGTTGTACAAGAAACCAAATAGATACAAGTACACATTAAAGCCAATTTTTATAGAAACCGTGTCTATTCCACATATAGTAAGATCGAGGTATAAATAGACTACAAGATCTAGAAATAATCTTATTGCCGATAAAACAGGAAAATGTCAAATAAGCAAACACAAAAAGTTCAAAAGGTTGGACTTCTAAACATTAGATCACTAGCACTTAAAACACTCATTGTAAATGGGATCATCACAGATAATAATCTCGATGCACATTACTCATAATCACACACATGGAAGTTCTCACTCTCCGGTGTTTTGTATTGTTTAAAATGTATAATCACACTCTTGAGAACGAGTTTCCCTTTTCAATTTGGTTCCTCTCAAGGTTTCTTTCTCATACCATCTAAGGGAGTTTTTCCTTGCCACAGTCACCCCATACTGCTCATCAGGGATAAACACACATAATTAACTTATATTAAAATTGTTTGTTCTATAATTCTTATGTTCTTTAAAGCTGCTTTGAGACAATGTTCATTGTGAAAAGTTCCATAGAAAGAAACTTTAACTTCAGAATGTCACAGAACATGTTGGAATCCACGTTTCCCCTCAGTGAACTGCAGCTTCCCAGTACCACTAGCACTCATGCAGCCCCAGACCATAATGATACCACCACCATGCTTGGCTGTAAGTAAGACACAATTTCCTTGGTACTTCTCACCAGGGTGTCGCCACACATGCTGGACACCATCTGAGCCAAACAAGTTTATCTAAGTCTCATCAGACCACAGGACTTGGTACCAGTAATTCATGCTCTTGAACAGATCATCTTCAGAAAACTGTTTGGCCATCTTTATGGAAAGCAACAATTCTAATTTTTTTATTTCTTTACCATGAGGTGCCATGTTGAGCATCCAGGCCGGGGCCAGGCCATGTCTTGATTCACGATATTTTCAAGTTACGATGGGGTCATTGGAACACTTCTGGAACACACCATCGTTAGTCTGGAAATACCTGTACAATCAAATCTCAAAATCTTGTCTATGTAATTCTGTAATATTTTATTTACATAGCCAGTGATAAAAACATAACCATTATTCAATTGTGAATGTGTTGTGTGCATATGTGCATTTGTGTGTGTGTATGCAGTTTAAAGGACTTAGTTGGAAATAATTTACCAGTCACACTCTGTTAACACAGTCATAGCATTGGCCAGAAATAGCCTAATCCTGAAATGTAAAGCTAGTGGAATGACAATGACGTTTCTTTTTCACAAGATTAGGGCTGAAATAGGATCGTCCAGCACAGCAGTTTCTCATACTTCAAACACATATATTGTGTAATACACAGATATAACACTTGTACAGTGCAAAACAAAACAGCTATGCATACACTGTATGCACCCAACCATATGTGCTGCCTCCTCAAACTGATAGCACAGAGTTGGATGCACATAACTGTGTAGGATGCCTTTGGATGCAGTCGGTAGTCAAAAAAGAGTACTGAAAAATCATTATTCAAGTAAAAATACTACAATTTCCCAAAGAACTTGAGTAGAGTAATTAACTGTCTTAAATACTACTCAAAGTATGAGTAAAAAGTAACCCTTTTAAAAGTAGTCGAGTAGTAAGTAGTGAGCTGTGACTGGTAGTGAGGAATACTTGATGATGATGTGAGCTCTGATGAAGATCTGCTGTGATGAAGGTGCTCAGTGGCAGGTAGTTGGGTGCCAGTGATGTGTTGGGCGGTTTTGACCACCCTTTGCAGGGATTTACGTTCACACACAGTGGAGCGTCTGTACCAAACAGTGATGTTCGTTAGAATCCCTGTGGACAAACATGCTTTCTTAAGACTCCTCAAGAAGTACTGCCGCTGTTGTGTCTTTCTAACCAGAGCTAAAATGTTCTGGTGCCAGGACAGATCCAGATGACTAAAGGTCAGATGTGAAGATGTGAACGTCCAAAAACTTGGGAAAGCTGATGACCATCTCTACCTCAGTTCCATTGATGTACACTGGGGTGTGTCTCTTGCTGTTAGATTTCCGAAAGTCCACACTGAGCTCTTAAGTCTTCGTGGTATTGAGGGTCAGGTTGTTGTTGGCACACTATGCTGTCAGGCTTCGGATCTCTTTCCTGTAAGCCGAATCGTTGTCGTTGGCGATCTGGCCTTTTGCACATCTCCATCTGCATACTTGACAAAGATGTTGGAGATATGCAGAGGAGCACAGTCAGTAGAGTAGAGTAGAGTACAGTAGGAAGTAGAGTAGTGGGTTCAGAAGACAGCCCTTTGGGATGGCGGTGTTCAGAATGAGGGTTGAGGATACCTGTTTGCCCAACCTAAGAGACTGAGGTCTGTTGGTAAGAAAGTCCAGAATCCAGCTTCATGTGAAGGTGCAGATACCCAAGTCACTGAGCTTAGTGATCAGTACAGTGGGGATGACTGTATTAAATGCAGAACTAAAACTGCATCCTCTGTCGGAGGATACCTGTTGTGAGTGTGTAAACTGGTGTGGGTCCAGTGTAGGTGGTAGGCCTGCAGTTAAGTGATTCAGAACCAGTTTTTTAAAGCACTTCATAACAAAAGGGGTGAGTGCAACCAGGTGAAAATCATTTAGTCATTTTGCAGCTGAATGCTTATACACTGGTATGATGGTTGAATTCCTTGGAACCATGGCTTGGGCCAGTGACAGGTTCAAAATGTTGTCCAGTGCATGCGTTGAGCACAGGTCCCGGTATGCCATTTGGACCACCTGCCTTGAGTCTGTTTACTCTGCTAAATGCTAAATAGACATCATTTGTGGAGAGTGATAGTGGACTGTGAGCAGTAGAAGAGTCAGCAATTTAGGTGCAATGTCCTATACCTTGATTGAAACAAGCAAAAAAGTGATTGAGTTTGTCCGGTGAGTAGGCACTGCTGGTTGGTAGAGATCGTGGTGTTGGTTTGTTGGTTTAAAACCGAAAGAAGAAGAAGTTTTTCGCAGAACAAATTGTGTTTGCGGTATGCATCGAATAACCACAGTGACACTGTGCAAAGTGGAGACTAAACAAACTTGCGGTCCGCCATATAATATGTTTATGAGGGAACTCAGATGTTCCACACAAAAAACAAGGATTGCTTTTTGTACACATCTACAGCAGGGTTTGGTATGAATACGTGTACTGTTACACCTCAAATAAAAGGGTGGAGGCAAATCACAAATGACATGCAAAGGTTGCTTGTTGCCATGGATGCTTTGACCTGAAGACAATCTGTGACAGTAAGATATTAAATTAGAATAAGTTGACATTGAAAGCAGGATATGACTGGGAGACTCAACAATTAATTATGGTTTGAAAGAAAATTTGTCCTGTAAACTTAACTATGCTGTACAAATGTGGTGATGATATGGTTTACAGTAGGAGCCTGGCTAAAGAAAGAACGTTGCTATGGTCCTTCACTCATTTTTACACTCATTTCTGGATCCCATAATTACTGCTACTGAGTAACACCATTTATGCTGTCTCTGAGTCCTTTAGTCATTTAGTTTAGTGGAAAGCTGTGAGAACAAGATTACAAAAAGCCCACAAAGTGTCCTAAGAGGTGTTGGGTCAATAGCACTGTTATTAACTTGTGCTTTGTACAAGAATTTAAAACTGTACAAAAGATGGTCTGATTTGGTGTTTTGATAATGCTGGTGACCGAGAACATGGAGAACAACTTTGCGTATTGGTGGCAATTGTTATGTCTGTAGCGTTGGACAACAAAAGAGGCCACACCCAGCAAAATGTAAATGTTTTATTATAGGATATGTGCTAACTATATCAGAAAAACGTTCTATTGATTTGCAAGGATGCTTCACAATAGGTGGACCTGAACCATGTTGTCAAAATGAAATAGATAAATTGCCTCCCCACCCCCACACACACAACATAAAGCTGAGGGAAAACTTAGCCACCACTGATTTCCCTTTACTATGCCGCCTGTAATTATTTTCCATGTGCACATAAATGTTTATAAAGTCATACATTTTGCAACGGCATCAACCCGACTTGCACTTTCTCTATAGTCTGGATGAAGAATCAGATGAAATGTCAACAGGCTACGATAGAGAGAATACTCTTGTGCTTTCTTTCCTATGCCCCATATGTCTCTTAAGAGCCAATTATTGTTCAGCATGCATGATTACACCCACTGCTACCCCCTCAACCCACACATACACACTTGCTTGTTTTTCCTACTTTCTATTTCATTTTATTGGGTCAGTTTCTGTTGGCAGATTGTGCAGTCTGACAGTCTATATGATGGCAGATTGTTGACAATGAATAGATCGTTCATTTATGAGTAGACATAAATTTGGCGATTTCTTGAAAATATGTAAGACGTTTTAATAGAAGGCTGTTAATACACCAATGGTGTTTGGCTGTTTGATGGCATTGTTACATAAAAACCTTATTTCTATCATATTATGATGGACTTGCTATAGGTGCCTGAGACTGATATTAAGACCAATAAATTGAAGGTTCTTAGTTTGAGTTAAACATACAAAGTAGTATCCAAAATTTTTGAAACTAGCTCTGATTAGAAGAAAGAACTTTATTTATCTGTGTTTACACATTATAAACTTCAAAAGAGTTCCTTGCACAGCTTAACAGAGCCCCCAGTTTTCCTGCCACTTCTGAAAGTCCTTGAAGGTCTTTTTTTTCGAAGTGTGTCAAGCACCATCTGCGATTTGTGCTGGATCTCTGCAATGGTGTTTAAACGGTGACCTTTTAGCTGGATCTTCATCTTCGGGAAGAGGGCGAAGTCCGCAGGAGCTAAAGGAGTGGGAAGTGAGAATATATGGATTGCTCTCCGACGATCGTTATGCGCAAGTTGCTGAATAGTTGAAAGACTCATTGACAATCAAACTTGAAACAGTTTTTTTCTGACTTAATATGTTTTATATTTAACAATTAACATTTCTCACCAGGTTTCAAGGTGACGACAGATGGAGCGATAGTGGGAGTGTTGGGACAAAAACGTTGGTACAGTGGGCAAAATGCAAATCTCATAATCCATATTCTATTCATAATAAGACAAAAGAAAATTACATATCAAATGTTTAAACTGAGAATATATACCACTCAGCACCCTGTGGATGTGGAAAAAGTCCATCCTGGAAAAGACTATACCATGGGCCCTGGATTTCTGGATGTCCTTGTTTATTTTGACAAGTTCCAGGATGTGGACGCCACACTGATACTATACAAGCAAATCTTGATGCCTTACTAAGTACAAAAGGTGGACTCTGACATAATGTAGCCCCCCCCCTTTTTGGGTGGGGTAAACATTTTTGAATGCAATAACCTTGTGTACCACAGAATTATTTGAACGTATACAAGATTGTGTATTACCGATAGAATGTAAATACCACTGGTGTTGGTGGGTTTGGGGTTGTTTTTGGGCAGACCCCAATTTAAATGATATTTTTATCGAGTTAT
>NC_139581.1:28050607-28108107 GCF_946808225.1 Silurus aristotelis
GGTGGTTATCTATCTATCTATCTATCTATCTATCTATCTATCTATCTATCTATCTATCTATCTATCTATCTATCTATCTATCTAGCTAGCTAGCTAGCTAGCTAGCTAGCTAGCTAGTTTGCTAGGCTAGCTAATATATATATATATGTATATATATTTATATATATATATATATATATATATATATATATATATATATATATATATATATATATATATATAGTTAATACACAGATATTAGTGTTCCAAATAGCCATATCTTTTTCTGAATTGAAATAGAAAGTGTGTGTGACTTTCTTTTTGGATTTTTCTTCCTAATTTGGTCTCCTGCTAACCTGATTGACAGGGGACAGGGATTATGCCCCGCCCCTAATTTTGAAAGGAAAAGAAAGCACTTCCTGTTCATGTCTGGGTCTGTATTTATTCATTTATAGCACAATATACGTCCTTGCCAAATACTGCTTTCATATCGAATTCCATCCCTAGGGTGTCTGTGATTGAGAGTGTGTGTGTGTGTGTGTGTGTGTGTGTGTGTGTGTGTGTGTGTTAGGCATGGGCCATCCTGTCATTCCCTCCCCATGCACCAAGAGGAATTAAACACAGATTAACACGTTAAACACTCTCTCATGCACACACACACACTCACACACACACACACACACACACACACACACACACACACACACACACACACACACACACACACACACAAACAGCGTGAACGAGTTCAAATTCTTATCCACGTGCCCCAAACATGCACCCATGCAGGAACAAGGTATTGCATTTCCTCTTTTAGATGTCTTACACACACACACACACACACAGGGGTTTTACACTTGATAGTGAGAGGCAGAACAAATACGTGATCATCAGTGAATTAGGATCTCCGCTTAACGCCTGACGTTACCACATGCTCTTGGATGTGGTTGCCTGGATACGCCGAACTCGCTCGTGTTACGTTCCATTTATAGTGTACAGCTGTGTGTGTGTGTGTGTGTGTGTGTGTGTGTGTGTGTGTGTGTGTGTGTGTGTGTACAGGGAAAAGGGATTACAAGGATCTACAGGAGGAGTGGGAGGGTTGCTGGATGATGAGAGAGTGAAGCATTGAATGTGATGGGATTGAGAAAGAGAAGGAAGAGCAAGAAAATTCATAAGGAGTACTGGGGCATCTAAGTTTTCCAGCCATGTCTGGTTCTTTCCCAAACTATTGTATTCAAATGATGTCTTCACTTAGACTAGAAGACCCAAACCTGTTTCAGCATGAGGATGCCCCTTTGTGAAAAGCCATTTCCATGAAGATATGGTTTCCATGCTTTGGAGTAGGAGATCTCCTGCTATAGAGCTCTGAGCTCAATCCTAATGAACACCTATGGGATGAATTGGAATGCTGAATCAGTGCCTGACCTTGTATCTGAATGAGATACAAGTGGTCTACAAATTCTAGGGGACTATCTTTCCAGAAAAGGTCACAATAACAAAAAAAAATAAAAAATACAGACACACAATATTATGGTCAAGTGTCTATAAAATTTTGCTATGATGCTCGTCTGAAAGCCCCCATATAAGAGGACGACTCAAGATTACACAAACCAGAAGACATGCAATTGGGGCTCAATGGTGTTTTTCTTCAATGTATTATCTGAAATGGAGACCAAGTTATAACATTCAGCTGCCAGCAGAGGTGGACGAAGTACACAAACCATTTACTCAATTACAATTAGAGATACACTATATATCAAGTATTTACTTGAGTAAAAGGACACACCTATTTGCTTTCAAATGTACTTAAGTATCCAAATTATTATGATGTATTATGGCTGTAATGTTCCTATTATCATTTCTGTCGCAATTTTTGCTTAATCAACTCAGTAAATGTGAAAAGACTCGAATACTTTAGCACACCAACCTATTTATAGAATGATATTAATGAATAAAACACCGCTTGATCTCTATTAAAATGATTATGAGCCCAAAACCTTCTTTTCAACTACTTCAAAATAATCATGCAAATAAGGCCACGGGTGTCGTGTCAAGTTCGAGTCAGGAGTTTCTTCCAACACCATCACTTATTCCTCTCAAAAATGTTCTGCTTGCTGTTGAACTGACTCTGAAGTGTATGTTTACGCTAAAGTAGATACGCTCTTCCCCGATTGGTGGCTTGCTGTGTGTTTGACCAGTTATATTTTGAATCCACTCATAAATAAATGGATCGGGTTTCTGAGACTTTATTTCCATTAATAATGTGAACCCGAATATCCTGTGATGTGCTGTATATATTTATATATAAATACTTACCACAGGGTGCGTTTTCTGGAAACGGTGTGTAAAGTGTAAAGTATTTAGTGGTACACAGTATTCCTCCAACTTGTCAAACAGGTCAGTCTATGTTTTCATATGTTTCCATCACCAAAATCAGCATTTCAATTTACTCTGCATGTTGAAATGAATGTAGACCACCGATCATCGCAATCGTTAAAAGCTAAGAATTGTATGGAATTTTCTAGAAGATTGTTCTAAGGCATTACAATTTGCCTTTAGAAGTAGACCCTCCTGTATTTAAAGGAAGCTTTGTGAAGAGATGGTGTGTAATGGTTGAATTGGAAGAACGCTACTCGAGGGTCCTTCTCAGAGCCCTGACCTCAACCCCACTGAACACCTTTGGGATCATATGGCATGCCAAGCGCACACCAGCTCAGTATTTCCCTTGTAGCTGATTGATCACAAATTCCTAAACCACACTCCAAAATCTAGTGGAAAACTTTCCATGAACAGTGGAGGTGGTGAGGGACAGGGCTGTAGTTGTTGCTCAGGGGTTGATCAGAAGGTAATAAGTTCCAGCACCACCAAGCGCTAATTGCTGGGCCCCTGAGGAAAATCCTTAACCTTTAAATGCTCAGTTGATTAAGTCAGATAAGTCGCTCTGAATAAGGGTGAATAATAAAAAAAAAAAACCTTATTGAACTAGTGTTCTGATATAGTTTTTACAAAGGTCTTAGGACCTTCCGGGGAAGTTGTGGCTCAGTGGTTAAGGCTCTTAGTTTCTGATTGAAAGATTGGGGTATAAAGGTGGACGCTAGCGTGACGCTAATACACGCAGTAGTAAGTGGATGATAGGTGGCGCACATGTATCGGCCGAGTCCAGAGACCATTATTTATCAAGATGGCAGACAGCAGTGTTAGCGCATGCATAGAACAGCGTGCAGTAATGAAGTTTCTTGTGAACGAAGGCGAAAAACCTGCAGATATCAACATAATTCAATTTGAGTAGTTAGGTTGTTGTTGAAGTTTGGCTTTTGTATTTTATAAACTCAAATATCCTGGTTTAACTTGAACGCTCCTTGAACATTTGTGAGATTGTAATTCGTGAAATTTAGCTCCAGAATAATTATGACACAAAAGTGAGGATTGGGAACTATAGATGATGACACAAGCTCTATTCATATTAGAATACTTTCTTTCAGCTTCTCCCATTAGGGGTCGCTACAGTGGATCATTTGCATGTTTGATTTGGCCCCTGTTTTTACGCTGAATGCCCTTCCTAATGCAACCCTCCCCATTTATCCGGGCTTGGGACCGGCACTAAGGCTTGTGCAACCCTAATGGCTGGGGTTGGTTCCCTGACCGGGGATCAAACCCAGGCCGCAGCGGTGAGAGCGCCGCATCCTAACCACTAGACCAACAGGAAACCTCTATTCACATTAGAATAAAAGGTAAAAATGAGGAAAGAGAGAAACGACAGACAAATAAGATCCGTCAAAGTCAGTCTGGTCTACCGGTTAATCTGTACTATTAAACCCAAATATGTGGGCTTGGGAACACTAAGGAATTAGAGAGTGTGAACGAAGAGGATAAGAATATTGTAGAGTCTCAAGAAGGGACTTTAGCATGTTCTCATCTAGGTTCTTCTCGGACCTGCATGTGGCCCCATCTATCTCACCCTCAAGACCAGTTTCCCAGTTCTTGCTGATGAAAACATGATGCTTTACCAAATGAACACCATCATGCTTTAATGTAAAGATAGTGCTGTCAGGGTTTCAAGTCTGGAGCAACCTAGAACAGGTTATTTTATAGGTCTGACCTGCATCTGGCTCCAGTTATCCAGTCCTTGATAATGAAAAGCATTCTCGTATCACAACGATGCCACCACCAGGCTTCACTAAAAAAATGGTGCTGTCAGTGTGATGAATAGTTTTGGGAATTTCTTTTTACAAATGTTGGTTAAACAATATTCATTTCTGGTCTTGTTGGACCAACTGAATTGCTGATTCTTTATTATTCTTCTTGTCAAACTTATGACAGAAACTTATGGCTCTTCAGTCTTCCATCAAGCCCAAAACATACACATACATACAATCAATCAGATCAAATGCAAATATACACTCTCGGGCTGTCAGAATTAGGCGTATGGTATTCAGGCCTATTGTTGTTATGACTTGCATGACAAATGCAGGTGTCAGTAATTAAGTGAGTATGTGACTACCTGCTCATCCTCTGAGGTCAAGCCTTCCCTTCTCTGTAGTAAAGCTTTATTTGATTACCGTACGGCAGGTCATTGGGTGTCTGTTGTTGTTATTGCTATGCTGTGCATATGGTTTGAATGCTAATGATAAAAATGTGTCAGATATTCATTCTCTTAATTTTCACATACAGGTGATCCCTCTAATTGCCCTCAAAGATGGATGGCAGTGAGGACGAGTGTGTGCGCTTTCTGCAGTACGTAGAAGACATCGGCTTGAGGGCCTATGATGAGCTGGTGATCCAGAACGCGTCTGACATTGCCCGCGAGAGCGACCGAGTGCGCAACCGCCAGCATTGGGCATACCTCGAGGACCAGAGCCAGAAGAAAAGACGTCAGGAAGAGGCCATCAAGAGGTGAGATGCTATGTCCTTCTTGTCAACAAACAACAACAAACAATGAAAAATTTAAAAGATAAAGATCCAGTTAAAAGGTTGTCATATTAATAGAGATCCAGCAATGAATTGCAGAAGGTGCTTGACATTTTCCAGAGGTGCCAGGAATATGTCTTGGAAGTCTTCTTTTTCGAAGCTTGTCAAGCACCTTCTGCAATTATTTGCTGGATCTCTGTCAATATGGCAACCTTTAAACTGGATCTTTATCTTCGGGAAGAGGCTGAAGTCCGCAGTAGCCAAATCGGGCGAGTAGGGTTGGAACGGAAGTGAGATCATGTGGATTGTTCTCCAACGATCATCATGCACAAGTTGCCGAATGGTTTTGACATATTCGGTAGTTGAGCTCGTTGAAGGTCTTCCTGATCTCTCGTCGTCTTCCAGTGATGTTCTTCCGCTCTTGATATTCAAAACACCTTGAATGTCAAACGTACTTCATGTCAAACATCTCTGTGGCAAATGTTTGCCCAGTCCAGAATTGTACCAGTTAGCACCATTAGTCAGGAAACTTTTTGATACCAGCTCATACTTCGCTGGCTAGTGTTGGCACAGTTTGATATCTGGGTAGGTAGCTTGCACTGCTCACTGGTCAGTAGAAATCAAAGGAAAAACATTTTCAAGTCTTTCTTTTTAAGATAATTTTTCTTTTCTTTACTTCACCTTGTGCCCGTGTGCTATGATTGCTCGTCGCTCGTAATCGCGATATGTAAAATGTAGCCCCTGCGTATACTCCGGTGCAGGATTTAAGGGCGTACAGAGGGCACTTGCGAGCATCCATTTACAGCTGAGAGTGAGAAATGGACCACGAGTGAGTGATTTGGAATAAGGCCCTTCTTACAAATGTGTACTCGTCTCCTTACATTTGTGGTTTGGTGTTCGAGGATAGAAATGGCATAGCTGCGTGGTGTTTGCAGGCTATCGCAGTTTTCACCTGGATTCAAGCTGACTGGAAAAGACAATCCAATGAACCTAAGAGGTGATGAAAGCATGCCCCCGGGTGCAATCAAACAAAGGTGAAAGTATAGACACCTTTTTTGAATACATCCTGACGTATGTATACTGCAGTGAGATTATTTTCATCAGGCTAATCAAAAGCAGCGGCTTTACATAATGAGGTTTCAAGGTGATTTCATGCAGAACAGTTTCCGCTGCACCAGGCGAAGCACGGCCTTCGGAGCATGTGTGGATGTGTGCGTGTGTTAGTGCATTTGTGGGTGTGTGTGTGTGTGTGTGTATGTGTGTGTGTGTGTGTGTGTGTGTGTGTAATAGTTTCAGCAATGGAGATCGATAAAGAAATGGCGGTATACCAGAAATGCGGGTGTCATTGCACCACTGAAACCTTACACTACTGAATCCATGGATAAAGAAGGAAGGTGTACAGTACAAGTGTGTGTGTGTGTGTGTGTGTGTGTGTGTGTGTGTGTGTGTGTGTGTGTGTGTGTGTGTGTGTGTGTATACGCAAGGGTATGAGACATTTTAAAGACATCACAAATAACGGTGTTTGGCCTGAATTAAAATGCAAATGCATGGAAATAATATGCAAACGATTTGTTGCAGGATTAAACAAATACAAGTACACACACACACACACACACACACACACACACACACACACACACACACACACACACACACAGACAGACAGACAGACACACACATACACACACATACTAAGGTTACCGATTACAGTCTTCAAGCCTGCTTTTGTAAATACGAAAATACACACCAAGTTCTTCTGAGCTCTTATTGTGCGTTTCCTTGTTTAATTTCAAAGTCATGCTCTTCCACTTTCCTTCATCTTCATCTCAAGCCTTCCTGTTTCTTTGCAGACCTTCTGCTCTCATTTCCTCTCTTCCCTTTCAATCGGTGTAATAATCTACACTTCCCCTCACTTTTCTTTCTCATATGGAGATAACACCACTTATCCCCCATTACACTGTGAAGTGGCTGTACAGCTGTGTGAAAAAGAGGGCGTCTTCGTACACACTCGCACAGACTCACTCACACACATACACACACAAAGACAGCGAAGAGACGCTCTATCACTACTAATACCATTACTACTGATATGACTGCGGGGTTCATCCAACACAGACATGTTCTTGGAATTTCTGCTTCCAGCCAAAATCTTCTCACACGTCTACGGCTGTGTTGTGTTTCAGTCAGAATGATTCATGATTCTGATGCTTAGAATTTTCAGGTTCTGCTGATTTGGATGCATAAAAATTAGCCCTTCTTAAAAATGAGGGAAAGTTACTCTTATTTGGAGACGGAGAATTTGCACAATTTCCAATGTTTAAATCAGCTTCATGATGTTTGAAGCAAGATTTGCTTTTCTTCAGAAGACGTGTGGAGTCAATATGTGGAGTCTTTCTTTCCAGACCACTATTTATAAGTCCAAGCACTTGCCTTGAATCCTTAAGCAGTTTGGGGATAGTAATAATGAAATATTCATCTTTGATGTGACTCAGAAAAACGAGTCGTTTCAAAGGTACGAGAAACAGAATCGAGTACTGTAATTTCCGGACTATTAAATGCACCCAAATATAAGCCGCACCCACTGAATTTTACAAAGATTTTTATTTTGAACATAAATACGCCGCACCTGTCTATAAGCCGCAGGTGTCTACACTGAAACTAATGAACTAAACACAGGCTTTAATGAAAGACAGTGTCTGTTACACGGCTTGTATCTAAACAGTAGCCTACCAAGAAAGTCATTGTTCACTGTCTTCCTCCTTCCTTTCACAACTATTTCTCTCGAGAGTTTTTCTTTTGGCATCGTCGTGCGTTTAAAAATCACCATCGGTGAAGCTTCTCTCCCGATGCCGTGCAGCTCAGAACACAGGTGAAGTGCGTTTTTTTATGCCCTGTTGTTTTTAGCGTGACGAATGATTCGCATTTCCTGTTGACAGTCCGAGTGAGCGGCAGGTCAAACGTCAGAGGAACATTATCCATTTTTATGATGTGGTGCGGCCCGATTCAGTGGGAGCGCATCTGATTTAATTTAAAGAGATTCATTGGTTTACCTGAACCTGTTGGGCAAATTTATTGGTCAAATGTTAAGGGGTTAAGTTTTTTGGCTTGAAGCTTTTGAAACCGGAAAAAACCCAGGAAAAATCTATAAATTAGCGGGGTTCAAAGTGTGGGAAAAAAGTAGCGGCTTATAGTCTGGAAAATACGGTACTTTCCCGCTCAACTCTTCTAGTCCGAGCTGTTCGTTTTTTTATCACGTGACTCCCGTAGACGCTATGCAGTGCACTACACAAGAAACAGAATTGAGTAGTGCATCTCATAAGTCCTCTGTTCCGAGTCGTTCGTTCTGAGTCGTCACATGACTCCTATAGTTCAATTCAATTAAATTTTATTTGTATAGCGCTTCTTTTTTACAATGGACATAGTCTCAAAGCAGCTTCACACAGATAAAGCAGTAATAATGTTATATAAACGAATGTGTGCGTTTATTGCCTATAAATTCCTTATCATTTTGTGGTGACTGTGGCAAGAAAAAACTACCTGATATGGTATTAGGAAGAAACCTTAAGATGAATCAGACTCAAAAGGGAACTCATCTGGGTGGCACCAAATCTCCATTTGTTGCAGTTCCATTATTGAGGTGTGTAGTAATACGACGCTATCCAGTTATATTTGCATATATTAAATTATTGGAACAGTCAAAGTTTGTGTATGTAGACCTATTGGAGGGATCTGCTTATTGAACATGTAACATTTTACAGTGGTACCTTGACCTACGAGTTTAATTGGTTCCGTGGACGAGCTCGTATCTCAATTTGCTCGCACATCAAATCAGTTTTTCCCATCGAAAATACTTAAAATGCCATTAATCCGTTCCAACCCTCAAAATGCCACCGTTTTTATGTTTCATGTTATTAAATTAGAAAAATACATTTCTAAATAACAAATCTTGTTTAAAAACATAATAGAAATAGTATGTAAAGATATAATAAGGTTTTACGCAGTGTATTTACCTTGGAGATAGCAAAAACGCTTTTTTTTGGGGGGGGGGGGTGAGATGGGGTTGTAGAGGCGATAATCGGAGGGAGATGGAAAACTCAGTGTTTTACTATAACTACTGTACACTACGTATCCCTAAACTTAAAATTTTCTTTGCTTATCTTAATTTTTGTCACAATCTTCGCTTTCTGGCTTCGCTTCGCCCATCTAGCAGCGGCGTCTCGAGCGTAACAAAGCAAAAAAACGACCGAGTAACCGCACGTACCTCGGACAACTCGTACATTAATGCACTCGTAGGCCAAGGTCCCACTGTATTTTATTTTTGATTAGGTAACAAGATGAAGAACCAAGTCACTAAAATGATCTGATCTCCCCATCGGTATTTGGGGATAGAAATTGCAGACTAGAGAAGGAAAACTAATGTAAAAGATATGATGATCCATGGATTTTGTACACAAATCCTCTTGACAATGTTTCGTTTTGCCTCAAGTCAAACCTAGTTGGTTGACAGCCTTTTTCTGTTTTGATATTGACCTTGAAATAATTTTGGATTTCTAATGCTTTCTCCCAGAGGTCTAAAACACATAGCTCTAGCTTTAGAGACTCCTTCCCTATGTGTTATCTAAACATCGCACATATTTGGCATCTAAAACGGTTTCTCATCTCCTATAGAATGTACTATATACAGTAGGGGGTCACCCATTTTGTAGTGGTGTCTGAATTCTGAGGGAACAACTTCATTTTCTACTTTCGTTCACTCATTTGTACCCACAATGCACCATGATACTGCAATGTGACACAGTGCAAAAGAAAACTTTCTCCTCAGTGAAAGACGTGTTACCAAAATGAGCAAACTTTGATTTTGAGATTGAGTAGATTTTATGACTTTTAGGTCTGGAGTCAGTTTCAAGGACACTGACAGGAAACCCTGACAGGAAACCTTGCAAATTAACCTGCTGTGTTACAAGACACCACAGTGAATACATGATGATTCATTGTTTCTGTCAGGATTATGGTCAGGGACTTCGTTTACAACAAGCCCTTGCATGTCACATGACCATGTTACTGATCACTTGCACATGCTCAGCTGATTAGCACTTGCCTAGCCATTAGCCTCACCCTTAATAACATTGTTTCACGTCGCTCTTGATGGTTCGGATTGTTCTTGTTTCCTCGTCTGGAAGATGAAATGCTTCATTTCATTTGAATAATAAGAGCAACACGTGTTAATAAAAACTGCTTTTTGTTATCACATTCGCAGCTGTCAGAGCTGCTATTATTAATTTAATTTTTTTCAGGCAGCGCTGAAAAAGGTTAAAAAGGCGTATTACATAAGAATAATCCAAATAATTCATCCACACTTCTGCTGCAACTAGCAAGTCCAGGGTGATTTTCTTTCACCCTTTTAATAAAGCACCCACAAAATGGCAACCGGGATCGTGCTAATACATCTGCAGATTATCGTTTCTAAATGTGCGATTCTTTTTCGTTTCATTATTATTATTACGATTACCGCTGTAAACGTGCTCTATTTTTGGGCAGACGGCCAAAAATAGATGGATATATATTTCATTCGAATGGATCCAATATCCATGTTAAATTGAGGAAACGATGTGGAAAATGATTGCAAATGAACACGATTTCGTTGGTTGTTCATGAATTTGTTCATTACTCACAATGCCTCCATTAACCCCCCCCCCCCCCCCCCCCCACACACACACACACACACACACACACACCAACACCACCACCACCAAGTATCCCTTCCCAGGTTAGCAAGTATGCAGTGTAAAAACTTTAGAAATGTAGACATAACAAATATCCATGACAGTGAAAGTTTCTAAACATGGACTGTTTAGTGTTGAGCAGTAAAAAGGAGGTCAAAGTGGAAATTCTCAACCTATTTACAAACTCAGACCTTTGCTATTTTGTTCCCCTTTCCATCCAGCTGTCTCTTAAAAATTATCGGAAGGAAATTGATATAAATGTTGTTTCTCCTGCATGTTTACATGCATAAAGACATCCGGAGGCTGATAGAAGATATAAATTCAATGAAGTATAATTTGTATAATACGTAACTAAAGAAACATGAATTGCCGTTCTCTCATGGCTCCATGATCCACGATCAAAAGCCTGTACGCTCTTGCCATAGCGCCATGTCACGGGTGGTATTTCCTTTTATAAACTATTTCTTTGCTGCCTATTAGGGATGTGTATCTCCATAACCGTCTGCGATGCAATTCGCACCTTGATGCATAGCCAACGATATGATACATTGAATGTAAAGCAGCTACCGATGGGATGGGATACGAATCATTCCCTCTGTGCAGATCGGATTTCGATTCGATTCAACACAATGCGATAAGATGCGATGGAATGATGCTCTGCAATTCAGTCAGCGAATGTCACTTTTGACAGCATTTTGATGTTCTAATGAGCTTAAACTTTTGGGAACATATTCTTGGTTCTGTTTGAAATTTGTAAGATTTCTGATTTGTGAGATGTCTGTGGTGGAGTCAGCTTTCACATTTATCCCAATAGGGTTGAGATCAGAGCTATACAGAAGGAAGTTCTTCCACTTCAACTTATGAAGAGCATATCTCATATCTCACCTTTGTACAGGCCTTTGTAGGGCAAAAAAACTAAATAAAAACAGACATCCTTTTCCTGTTCTGTCTCCAGAAGAACTTAAACTCTAATCGGCTATTCGGCTTAGCCAATAAGCCAATGAGAAAAAAAAAATTAACTGGCAAAAGCAAACAATGACGGAGTAAAGACGGAATGGAATTCTTTCCACTTGTCTTTGTGAAAATTATTGCAGAGGCGCAAACGTTGATTGCTTTATATATTCAAGTTCAAGCTCTTCCAGTTTCCCTGTTTGGATGCCAAATAATGTTTACTGCCACCTGCTGGTATGGGAGAGTTCAGTTCTCTTATGCAATAGCAGAACGTACATGCTAATTGGACGCTGGCCGTAGTTTTTCCAGTTCGTCGGTTAATTAAAAATGGCAAAAATCTGCCCAATTAATCGGTCGACCTCTATGTATAATCTTAAATTTTACACGCTAAATACAAATCAATCTTTTACTACAAATGCAAATATGTTAAAAATGACACCCCATGATACAAACGCCAACTTGTATCCAACGCATAACACTAGTAAATAATATTTAAATGATTGCATCTATGAAATAAAATTAAAGAATAAATATGGTTCCAACACTGTGATTGGTCTTTTGGGATTCCTTGATTTGAAATTCAATGATTTTTGACTTGAGCAGCAACAGGGTGAGCGAAATGGCGCGTGGACGTGTTTCGACTGAGTGAACTCAGTTCCACTCATGTTTCTCAACTTCAACTTGTAATGACTGGGAAGTACTGCAAATGATTCATGTAAAAAAAAAAAAAAAGACCTGCCTCAGCATGAGATGATGACTAACACACACATGTACCGACAAAAGTGTCAATTCAAGCCAGTGTTTCTCAGATCAAATCTATGAGCAGTGCTCACCTCTCAGTTTTGGACAACACACAAGCACACACACACACACACACATAACACACACGTAAGCACACTGGCAGCGAGAGAGTCAAAGTCACACCTCATAAGTCTTGGAAGGGGTGCGTTACTATAGAGACAGAGGGCTGAGTTTCCATGGCAACAGTGGGCTTGGTCTTCAGCCTTTCCTCTCTATATTTAGCTTGCTCCACACCCCCATAAGGGTATAAATACACACACACACACACACACACACACGCATGTTCTTTCATTCTTGACACCTTTTCCCTCTTTCGTCATAATTCTTACATTTATTGAATCAGCACACCTAGTGCTCTCCGAGTCTCACACACACACACACACACACACACACACACACACACACACACACACACACACACACACACACACACACACACACACACATATTGTACAGTGTGGCTGATGGATTCTGAAAATTGGACAAATAAATTAAATAACCTTAAAACCTGATGAAAAGCTAAGAAAAGTCTTACTCACACACACACCCACACCCACACCCACACACACACCCACAAACACACACACACATATAAGGAAGTGCATTTTATTCTCCCACTTTGCTTCAATGTTTTCTCTTTTCTCGTTTTATTCATTTTCTTAATAAAAATTTAATATTATATAATCAAAATAAAAAACACACACACACACACACACACACACACACACACACACACACACACCCCGCAACCATGTCACATGACTCAATGCTCAAAATTTTAGAAAGAGTAACATATCCCCCTCTTTCTTTATTTCCAATGATTCAAATAATACATTGTCTGTTCAAAAGTTTGTGGACATCTGGCCATAAGATTTGTGAAATATTAAGTATATTTGTAATGACCTCAACTTTTTAGGGAAGATTTTAAGGGGCTTGAGGAGATAAAGACAATTACTAATGTAGGTGAATGAGTTGAGGAGGTCCGGGTGTGATCTTTTAGTCCAACCCATGTTAAACATATCTTTATGGAGATGGCTTTGTGCGCATGCTGGAACAGGTTCGGTCTCCTAGTTCAAGTGAAGCATCCGAATATGATCTACACTATTGTGTGCCTCAGATTGTATGGTAACAGTATGGGGAAGAACCACATATGGCAAGGAAAGTCAGGTGAACACTTTTCCTTTTACTTCCTAGTGTACTTGTGTATGGCTGATGACAGAGTGAATGTGAGACAGCAATAGGTTGCATTTTGTTTAGCCTCGGAATGGGCTTGAATTATTATTTATCATTATTATTAATATTATTTCCTCAATCCAAAAATCTCTCATTCTCTTTCTCCTGACCTTGTTAAACCCCCGTAAAGGACACCCAGCCCGCATGATCTCATGCATTATCTTTATCTTTCCTTCCAGTACAGTGTCAGAAGTGTTTGATTGCAGTGTGTGTATTTTCACACTATAGCAGTTACCATGTCTCAGCAAATAATAGACCTAAAGGCCAGCTATGCGTTAAAAAAGAAAAATTAAAAAGAAAAATAAATGCATGTTAAAGTGCACACCTGAACTCCCAAAAGTTCATTTAAACATAAAAAAAATCTTAAATATTTTGTTTATTGTTGGTCCGACGTCATTAAAAGCCTGATTGAATGTTGTGTGTTGCCATGCCAACACATAGACTAAGTAAACTAATGGTTTTAGTGTAGTGTGAATCAATCTACCTCTTAATACCATCATTATGATGACACAGCTATAAAAACCATCAATAGTAAAGAGAAATGCAGTATAACAGAGCTCTGCATCATAGACAGAAAACTCATACAGTAAAAATGAGTGGAATTACTGAAGCAAAGAACCCAATGAACACAATTCAAGTTTCCTTTCACTGCAGCCACAGTCGCACCACACTCATACATCATCTCTAGCAGAAGCTTCAATATTAACCTCATAAAATGACCCCGGATTTATTAGGATTTGAAATTTGTGTCTACTGTCCAAATTCGACAGGAAACAAAAACTCAAACGTATAAATAGTTCATGAAAAAGCATAACTGTTTTGACTGGTGCGTGCTGACCACCCAATCAAAGGGCATGAAAATGCAGATGTGATTGTTCACCTGCTAAATGGACCCAGTGATGCAAAATTTGATTGGTTAAAGCAACAGCTTTAAGCAGCATGAGATATACACAGCCAACAGGTGCTGAAAGTGAAGTCTCAAGGCAGATAGATACCTTTGACCCCAGCAACATGTGACATAACTGAAACCTGATTGGATAGAAACTCCAATGTAACCATTCATGGACAAAAATTTATTAAAATGTAAGTCAGAGATACTAATAGAGATGAGTCTAGCATAGAAGGCCTTGCTGACCCTAATAGCCTGCCACTGCTAAAATTGTAATGATGTTAGACTAACACCATTGAAACACCACCTGTCCAATGACATTATCCGTTCCTATTATTCACTGCAACACAAATGGCTCTGGGTCATCTGAGACTGTTTGCAAATTGCATTATTACTTTTCTTTTTACCCACAATATTGTTCCAATAGTTCCTTAATTCCTGTGTTTTTTTTTTCCTATTCTCCAGAATTTGTGTAAAAAACACAATCCTGGCAACCATTCAGCCCTGCCTTTTAATCATGGATCGAATTCATTGAAATTTTGCCTGATATTACATGCATATTTAAATATCTGTTATGCCATACAGTATATAACTCTTTGCCGAGGGTCACAGATCAGGCCAATGATTCCAGCCTCTCCTGCAAGATCCCCCAGGTGATCCCATGCCATCTGTGCGATCCAATCTCTTTAGCAGTTCCTGCTTCCTTTGCAGGGTCATCATCTATCATGACATGTCTGTTAGAACCCCACTGGCAGTCAACAAGGGGGTAAGGTACCCAAACTACTTCAACTGAATTCTTCCAAAAATACAGGTGACTCCAAAACTTTCTTAAATTTTAGAGGCTCCTCCAGATCCCCCTTTTCATCCCTGTGGATGAACCTCATTTCCACTCCGGCTACTCAAAGCATAATTCTTCGAAGCATGGCACCTTAATTATCCCACTTAACTATCTATTCCAGTTCACCCAGAGAATACTTATACACGGCTCTGTACCTACATATCATGAGGTTAAAATATTTATAAAGATACGTAAGTGAAGGCAACCCAGCGACGCTTTGTTTTTGATGGCGCCATTAGGATCGTTGCCGCAGGCACTCGAGCCCTAATGTTGCCTTTAAAAGATGTGATAATGTACATAGCAGCATTTGACATTGTAAATGTATTTGATTATACCAGCTGAAGAATAAGACTCGTTTCGCCCTGTCATTTACATAGTGTGATAAATGGATGAGGCCTTTTTGCTACTGATAGTAATAGAGGGATGAATAGATGCTTTCGGGATTGATGGATCGCTTTACCGTAGGGAAGTGGTTACATCAGCAGAGATCAAGATGTTTATACTTATACCTGGGTATCCACAATCCACCTTTGCAATCCTAGTACCTACACATTTTGAAATAGAGATGCAGAGTAATCCATGTAAAATAAATTACGATTGTAGCTGCCATGTGTTGTGATGAGAAATGAAAAGTCTTACATCATTTGGTTGTACATTTCAAACGACAAAGAATAGATCAAATTTTTAGCTAACCAACAATTCTGTTACAGTGCCTGTTGGTTGCCCGGAAACCGGCTTGCTGAAAAAAGTAGTAGCTAAAGTAATAATAACATTTTGCCAGCTAGCTAATTAAGTAACTTTATACACTAAGGACAACAACAATTACAACATAAATTCTCCCAGTTTCAAGTTTTGTACATATCATGCTACCAGCAAGGTCCCCTGGTGGTCTTGTGGTTAGGATGCGGCGCTCTCACCACTACGGCCCGGGTTCGATCCCCCAAGGGATCCAACCCCAGCCATTAGGGTTGCACAAGCCAGCAGTGCACTCTTAGTGCCGGTCCCAAGCCCGGATAAATGGGGAGGGTTGCATTAGGAAGGGCATCCAGCGTAAAACATCTGCGAAATCAAACATGCGGATGATCTGCTGTGGCGACCCCTAATGGTAGAAGCCGAAAGAAAGTTTATGCTAGCTAAAGTTATATAAGTGGAAGGCCATCAGGGCCAGCAAGAAGGCCTTCTCTGCTGAATTATGTTTTAAGATATTTTTGTCCATTAGTATGTAGTGAATTATTCACAATATTCTATTCTCTTCATTTTATTGCGTTTCTCTAGGTTACAATTTTAGGTGAGTTTCTATCTAATCAGATTTCAGCTGTCACGTCATGTATTACTGGGGTCAAAGGTATCTGCCGTAAGGCCTTCAGTAATTTACTCTGTGGGCAGCTGGGTGTACTGTATATCATATCTGAGAATGAAGCTGTTGCTTTAACCAAACAGACTGCAATTTGACCACAGTTTATCTTTATCCTCGGGATGAGGACGAAGTCCGCAGGAGTCAAATCTGACGGGGTAGGGTGGGTGCGCAAGTGAGATAATGTGGATTGTTCTCCGACGATCATCATGCACAAGTTGCTGAATGGTTTTGACATTTTCAGGGGTTGCGGTTATTGAAGGTCTCTCTGATCTCTCGTCGCCTTCCAGTGATGTTCCTCAAACAACTCATTGCAGCTTAGCTGTATGTCAAACACCTGTAGCATGTGGTGGGATTTGGTTGCATGTGCTATAGATCCACGCTGTGTTCCAACTTAGGAACTTACATGGAAACAAACACCACTTGCTCATGTATGATTTTGTTTCTGTTCTATTTTCTTCCTGCTTCCACCTGTTTTTCATTAGTTCTTGTTCAGTTCACCTTTGTGTGTCATCGTGTACAGTAAACTCTTATCCTAATCTTGCTTTTCGAGCTCCGTGTTACATTATACATCCTGCGTATGACTCGTCTATTATTATGGATTGTCCTGAATGAATCCCACCTGTCTGTTCCGAGTTTGACATGGATTCTGTTTAGGATGAGAAATAGGACCCTCTCTTTAAAAAAAAAAAAAGCAGATTTATTTCACGTCCTTCCTCTGTATACACTCGACTTTCCTGTGGAAATGGAAAGACGATGAGACGTGAGAGGATGAGAGAGACGGCGAAAGAGTAGTGCGAAGAGAGATGGGGCGGAAAGTGAAAAACGACATGACATTTGCTGACAATAAAACGACGCCCTGGTCTTCATTTATTGGATGAGATTCAGGCACAATTAATTAGTTTGCGTGTTTGTGTAGGTGTGATTTGCTTAGTGCCAGGGTGAATAAATCTTGTCTGCCCTTTAGGTTGCGACAGAGAGAGAGAGAGAGAGAGAGAGAGAGAGGAAGAGAGAGAGAGAGAGAGAGAGAGAGAGAGAGAGAGAGAGTGCAAGAGAAAAAGAGAGAGGGAGGGAGCGAGGTTGTGTGTCCCTAAGCTTCAGACATCTTTTTCTGGGGGTTTATAGTCATGTTTGTTTTGTCTGCTGTCTGTTGATTTTGCATCGCTCTTTCCCACTCTCTTTTTTCTTTCTCGTTCCTCCTGTTTGTCCATAAAGCTAACTTCATTTCTGATGGGACAGCCGGTAAATTGCTTTTGTTGCAAACACAAAGCTCAGAGTTTTATTGAATAATCAAGTTATGGACAGATGAGCAGATGAATGCATGAAAAAAAAAAAAACTTGTGCAGAGAATACATTTCGAGAATAGTTTGGTTTGACTTGTTTACATTGTCGATCACTTCTGTACTACAGCAGGAACAAAAATATCGGGTCCAAAGATTATTAATCGACAATTATTTTGACACTCATGTTCATTGTTTGCAGGATTTTAATGGATGAACAGTATACAGTAATAAAACATAGTGGGACAAGCTAATGATTTTGACTTATATATTCCATTCAGGAGTGTTTTCTTGCTTTTACACCACAGCAATTTGCCGTATAACTTTTTATTATTAATTAAAAAATTTACAAGGCGCTATAAAAAAAAGTACTTGTGATCTACGCTGACACACCATCACCTTCCAAATAGTCCCCTCAGCAATACGGAGCTCCTAGCATTCCTGCCACTTCTAGAATGTGTCCCGGAAGTCTATTCAAATGTTAAGCACCTTCTGCTATTTGCTCTGGATCTCCGCAATGGTCTCAAAATTGCGACCTTCGGGAAGAGGGCGCAGAAGCCAAACCTGGCAGGTTCGATGGGTGAGACATGAAATTGTGTTGTTTCCAGAGGGAAACTTATGTGTCAGGAGAGTGACAGGGTGTTCTAACTTGCTGTCCATGATGAATGTGGTAAGGCATGTGGTCAGAATAGCAGCAGTTGCACAGCTCCTGGTGTACACAGGACGATGTCATTTGTCACATTGATATTAAAGGTTGGTGCTCCCTGTGACTGTACATGCAGGCATGCTGACATCTGTTGGCGTGTTACAAAACTAGTCTCGAACCTTTTTGATACCACCTGGTACACTATTCAAAATATATTCTATATCCACAAAAGCATTGGAATACATGACTTTTACAGCCGTATGTGCTTCATCCCCAGTTACCACACAATTAAATATAATGTCTTTCAATGGAATAGTAAGAAATTTTCCCTTTTGCTTGGACTAGAAGACGCAAAACTGTTCCAGCAGGACATAAAGATAAAGATATGGTTATGGTTTTAATGGTTTTGGAGTGGCCTTCAACCCTTTTGAACACTTTTAGGATAAACTGGACACCAGTTCCTACAACTGTCACCAGTACCTCCCTTTTACTAACCCCCCGCCTACCCCACTTGTGCCTGAATAGCCACAAACACAATCAAAAACCTAGTTGAACATCTTCCCAAAAGAGTGGTTATACCAACAGCAAAAGGGGACTGAATGTGGAGTGGGATATTCAAAAACGCATATTGAAATCTTATGGTCAGGTGTCCACAAACTTTTGCAACATTTAAGCAACATTTAAGGTGGTCGGTTCAACACAAAAAATTCTAATACTCATGTTATGTTGTCTTTTACCTTTAATGTTAAGCATCCTAGTATATTGAATTCACACAATGCTGAGGACAACAATCATTGAAAGACATAACAAGTGAGACATTGTTCCACCCAACAACACCGCTCCATCGCCTTTCTGTTTGCTGACTCATCACTGATGCCCGCTACAGTCGTGTCATCAGCAAAGTTAATGATGTGATTTAAGCTGCACTTGGCAGTACAGTCAAGTGTTAATGTGACTCTTTAGAGATGACACTGCGTTTCGTGTTCAAGCGGTGAAAATATGCTGCGGATGCTTTCGATGTAGTACTTTTTTTTCCCAGAATATGTTAATAATTTAAACAAATGTAGGCTGGTTGTGCTAGCAGTTTGGAGAAGAACCACATACGGATAGAAAAGCAGATCATATGGTTAAAGTTAGCTATGACTAAATACACTTATTGATCTAATGTCTGGTTGGTCAAAATTGTTGATTATCTTGTTTCTGATTGGTCAGAATTGTAAATTATCTTGTTTCTGACTGGTCAGAATTGTTGTTCCCCATTCGGGAACTTCGAGCTGCATCGAAGCGCTTTGACATGACACAGGACGTGACGTCATAGGCAGACGACGTCGCGTAAACTAGGAAGTTAATCTCGCTACCTCCACACAGCCATCTTGTAGCTTCCTGGTTTACCGACGTCGCCTGCCTATGACTTCACGTCTTGCCTATTGGCCAGATTTCACATGTGGTTCAGAGCGTGGACAAAGCAGGGGCGTTCCTAAAGCGTTTCGACACAGCGTCTTACTCCCTCTGGGAACTAGGGTTACATACGTAACCTAGAGATGATTATCTTGTTCTCTGATTGGTCAGAATTGTTTATTGATAAATATCTATTTACTGATTGGTCAGAATTGTTGATTGTTGAATATATTGTTTCTGATTGGTCAGATTGGTTGAATATCTCATTTTGGATTAGTCAGAATTGTTGGTTGTTGAATATATTGTTTCTAAATGGTTAGAATTGTTAATTGTTGAATATGTAATTCCCAAATAGTCAGAATTGTTGATTCGATTTGTTGAATATCATTTCTGATATGAGAGCACTCGTACTACATGAGTGTATACACATGAACTTGTAATGGATGTTAAAAATGTTCGGGCAAATGTGAATATTTTTTTTGTAAGTAGCTATTTGGAAAAAGTCTCCAGTGTCAGCACTTCCACAAACAAATTGAACTGAGCAAAATAGAGTTTGATTTGTGAATTCCAATACTGTAATACAAAAATTAAAATAAATAAATAAAACAGCAGATCTCGTAGTAAAGTTTCACAGAATTTTAATTTATTATAAAATTCTTTACATCGTCTTGCTATATTTCATATGTCAAAGATATTTCTTGCCCCTCTTCTCACTGACAATCTCTTTGTCTGCACTTGTCTCTACAGGATGGGCGAGGAAGTGGCTGGGGTGACAGATGGAGGTGCTTACACGGGTAAACATTTCCGCATGGGCTTCATGACAATGCCGGCTCCCCAGGACCGGCTTGCGGCGCCAAGTGGGCCAGGTTTCACCGTACGCTCCCAGTCTTTGCACTCGGTGGGAGGCAGCGAGGACGAGGGGGGCAGCCCGACCCTACGCAAACAACCCCCGCCCAAACCAAAACGCGACCCCAATACCAAGCTGAGCACCTCGTCAGAGACCGTCAACACCACCTTCACCACAGGCAAGGAAGTGAGGGAGATGGATAAGAGTGATGGCAAGTGTCAACATTTTTAAATGTAATTTTACAATGTGAGAAATCTGGTATAAGGGACTGACACTGGAGACTCATTCCAAATAGCTGGTAAAGGATTGAGGAGCATACTGCACTGCGGGTGAGGGGTGAGGGGCAAGGTAAAGGGTGGTTGGTCTGTTTCTGGCTTTGTAAGTAAGCATCAGTGTTTAAATCTGATGTGGGCAGCTGCAGGATGCCAGTGTCGGTCGGGTGGGGGGGGGTGGGGTGAGTAGCAGTGGAATGGTGTAGGACCTCACCTCTAATTTCTCACCCAAGTCTGATTGGTCACCTCAGGGTTTCCAGGCATTGCATATTGATGTAAATAAGGGGAGCTAATGGCATGAGCAAATTTCTGGGTCAGCAAGTCGTTCCCGGGAAAGTGACAGAATCATGGCATAACACGACTCATGAGTCATAGGCAACGTTTCTAGGAGGAAGCAGAGCAGAACTTTATTCCCTCTCTCTGTCACAAACACACACACAGGCACAGCATTAGAACATTAAAAATCTATGAATTTCGCCCCCTAAAGTGTGCTGTAAGCAGTTTGGCTGAATCCACCGGGTCCTGTATCGGATTAGTGCTTTACTGGACTCCATCCAGAGTGCACAGCTATTTAAAGCACTTCATCCTTTCATTCTTACACTTCGGTTCACTAACACACACACGGACATACACACATACACAGACTCAATGGCACACATTCATTCTCAAGAACGCAGTTTTTCCAAGTGTCTGTTTGTTGAAGTGGCACAAAAACCATACTATTCAAATGGGACAATGGATTAGCCATATGGCGTTATTTGAGACATCTAAGATAATGACAATAAAGCCACAGAGTCTTTTCGCCAGAATTAAATATACAGATACCTCCAAAAGTATTGGAATAGCAAGGCCAAGGCCAATCCTTTTGTATTTTGTAATCCACAAAGGACAATTTGTGTTTGAGATCAATAATGCATAGCTATACGGATTTATTTATAATTAGGAATACATTTAAAATGTCAATTTGAGGCAACCAAACATGAAATTATAAAGGGAACATCTATTCATTAAATTTTGTTTGACTAACTAGTAGTAACCTGGGATCCACCTTGGTCAGGTACAAAACCCTAAAAGATGAACTTTTAAATAAAAAATACTAGGCAAAACATGGTTCACCCAATACACTATAATTACAGACTACATTCATGGATCTCATAGACTACATGGAAAAAAGTTTGTGGACCTCCATCTATAAGGTTTGTATATGATTTTTTGAGCATCTGATTCCACATTTAGTCCTGTTTGCAGTTTTAATAACCACCACTCTCCTGGGAAAATGTTCCACTAGATTTTGGGGAATGGTTGTGGAAATTTGTGTTCGGTCAGCCACAAGGGTGTTAGTGAAGTCAGGTACTGATTAAAGTGAGGTGAGGTGGCCTGGGGTGCAATCAGCATTCCAATTCATCCTAAAGGTGTTCAGTAAGGTTGAGGTCAGAGCTCAGAGTCATATCTTTATGGATCTAGATTTATGCACAGGGGCAAAGTTATGCTGGACCAGGTTTGGGTCTCCTAGTTAAAGTGAAGGGACAATTTCATGCTTGTGCATCTATACACAGTTGTGTACCTTCTGTTTCGTGGTCTGGAGTAGAACCATCATATGGCTGGAGAAGCAAATATTTCCTTAAAAGCAAATAGATATTCAAACATCCACACATTTTTGTCAATGTTATGTATTTATGTGAATGAACCAGCTCTGCAAAAGACTGTGTCGGCTGCACACGCATCACAAATATTACCATGACCCTTTTTCAAATGCAGCGATGCATGAAATCATACTCTGAGTAACTTGAAGCTTATGAGCTTGGATAGATAAATATGGTATGTTTTGGCCCTTGGTCTAATTGTATGTAACTTGCTCTGGCTTTGAGCTTTCTGCCATTTTGTCTTACATATATTTCTCCCTTTCCCTGTTTTCTCAAATTCCTTCTTATCTTTAATGCACAGTTGCAACTTCTAACCTATAGCCAGAAAAAGCCACAGAGGTTTAAAATATCAGGTCATGGTACAAATCATGGAAGTCTTCCCTGTTTACAAAGGGGTCCTCCTAAAAGGTTGAAAAGACAATAAAAGCCCATTTGACTCGACTTGACATCAATTGATCATGGCCATGCATGCTGTGAACCATGTAATTCTCCTGTCCATCCACCTCGAGGGTAGAATATTTCTGTTCCCCACAATGGTCAGAGCGGTTATTTCAGTTTCCATTGCCCTCCTGACATCTCAAACTATTTGGCCGTTCTCCTCTCTACCCCTATTATAGAACTCCTCAGAACTGCCTCTCAATAAGTGATTTGGTGAATGTGTGTGAGGAAAGGTTTTACTTCAGTGAAATTTAAGGCCCTGGAGGGAATACTGTTCTTGAATCTGATGCACAAACAGCCCTGTAACACCTGCCAGATGGCATAAGTACAAACAGATGATGACAGGAGTGAGCACAAGCTTTGAATATGCTGGGAGTTGTGCTTAGACGGCACGCCCCATAGAGCTCCTCCAGGGCTGGAAGCTGGGGCCAACTGATTTTCTGTGTATTGCAGGATGAACAGCTGTGGCGCTTACTTGCCTGCCAGTGTATTATCGGCATACCACTGTGCAATGCGTAATGTGCAGAATGCTCTCCAGGGTTAACGGGGTCAAATGTACATTAGAGGTCCCCCCAACAAGTGGCAACAACAACTTAAAGCTGGTCTATTAAATAGAAGTGAGGACTTGAGTAATCTTGGTGTAACTTAAGCATTCTCAGAGAACAGTTTCCAGTTTTATTCAACAATGATGCAATCCAAAATCTTTCCAGGAATTAGTTGGAAAGCATACACACACAAATAGCATCTATCATGCCAGATGCAGAAACAGCTGCTCACAGTCATTCTGAGAAGACACAAAGTATGTCATGACCTAATTTCTGAAACAAGAGAATAAAAGAAAGACTAAAGGGATGAGTTCCCAGGTCTTTTTAAGAAACTTTGCAGGCTGAGTCATGCTCAGTCAATATTCTATGGAGCTGAGATGAAATAAAAATGAATTGAATTGAATTGAATTATTTGTATAGTGCTTTTAACAATGAACAAATAATGCTAATGAGACAAAATTATTGAACTCTTCTTGATGGGTGTGATTTGACAGCATTTGATTTTTCAGCTACATTGCACAGTCCTCCTATTAAATCCGCCCTCTGTTGGGGATTAATTAAAGCATGTTGTCATGTCTACTTCAATCTGGATGGCACTGAGGTCCAGAGCGCAGCTGACACACATCCCTGAGGTCCATCTGATTGCATAACACACAGACACACCCTCTTTTTTTTTTTCGGTCTCTCTTTTTTACCACATTGCCAGACCGTAAAGAGAAACAAAGATTAGTCACGATGCAGCGACTTCATCTCTGTGGGGAAATGAAAAAAGAGAGTAAAAGAGAGATCACTTATATATCTGTCAGCTGATAAAATCAGAGCTGAACTCTGATATTTTGTTTTATAAGACTCTGTGTTTTTGCTGTGTTCACCAATTCCCGCTAACCCCTATTCTCCAAAACCAAATACACTCACACTCTTAAGCAAAGACACACTCAGTTGTCTTACTCTCATTGTTGTTGTTTTTGTTGTCTATGTGTTGTACACAATGGTCAGTCGAATACTCATGCTTGCACATCTTTTCTACTGGAGCTAAACTAATGACCAAATAAAACAACATTAAACTTGCCACTCCCTCATCTGGTGAACCAACCAGAAAATGATAGCTTTAATCCCAATGACCAAGCTGACAGTCGGGCGTCTGAGAATGTCGGGTGTTTTTAAGCCTTAGACGGTTTTAGTTTTTTGTTGTGTTCCACACCGTTGGCTCTGCTGGTATGTGTATGAGTTAGGGTCTCTCACACAAGCGCAGAACGTACATGCTAGTTGGGCATTGGCTATAGTCTGTCATGTGTGTTTTAATGCAACTTCTTTGCCCTGGTGCAGGTAATGTGAGGTGAAGTGAGAATACAAAAGGCAACACCACAGTTGGCTTTCCTCAGAGGTAGTTCTTTGGCATCGGTTTGTTGTGTCCCCACCTATAAAGCACCAGGACAAGTATGAGGACAGTGTGACAGCAGTGTAGTGTGCAGTAGGAACAAAAGACTGGTTCAAGGTGGAGGTTGAACTGCATCAAGGATCGGCTATAAACCCTTTCCTGTTTGACCTAGTCTGCAACCTGTCCATCACTACTGCAAAGAGTAGTTTCCATGGACTATGATGTTTGTGGATGATATTGTGATTTGTGGTGAGAGTAGGGAGCAGGTGGAGAAGAGCCTGGAGAGGTGGAGGTACGTGCTGGAGAGAAGGGGGATGAAAGTCAGAAGGAGTAAGACAGAGTACATGTGTGTGAATGATAGGGAGGGCAGTGGAGTGGTGCGTTTGCAGGGAGAAAAGGTGGTGAAGGTGGATGAGGTATCTGTGATCAACATTGCAAAGTATTGTAGAGTGTGTTAGAGAAGTGAAGAAAAGAGTGCAGGCAGGGTGAAGTGGGTGGAGAATTGTGGCAGGAGTGATATGTAATAAAAAAGGATCCTAAAAAGAAGGAGGAAAAAAGGCAGATGTAGAGGACAGAGCAGTATGGAGACAGGTGATCCACTGTGGTGACCCCTAATGGGAGCAGCCAAAAGAAGAAGTTGTTCTGCTATAGAGTGGGGAGCACAAAGCCAAATTTCACAATCAGAAGAACAAGAAGCTTAATAATAATAATAATAATAATAATAATAATAATAATAATAATAATAAGATAATTGTAGAATAATAATAGGATGCCAATGCACCTTTGGTGTTTGGCCTTCCAATAGCCAGATAAATAATATGACATGCCATTCTTTTATAATGAAAAATGGGAATCTTGACATAACAAGATTTCTGGAAAGTAATCAACTAATTCAAATTGGATACACCTTTAGAAATATGAAATAAGCTAAGCGCTAAGTTTCTCAGTCATTTAAATGTTAGAAACAAGTTTAGGATATAGACAAATCATTATGTTGCTTGTTGTAGTGATTTGTATTATACTGATACTGCAGTTTTCTTTTCTGCAGCTTCCAAGAGTCGCCCCTGCAGTGAGGAGTATCGTCGCATGCCTCCACCCAAACCGAAGCGCAACCCCAACACTCAGCTCAGCACCTCTTTCGATGAGTCCTACATGCAAAAACACGGCACCAAATTCAAGTCTGCTTCTTTGCCACGACAACAGAAGAAGAAGTCCATGTCCCAAAATCAAAGCCCTGCCTTGGACACGGATGAGGAGGTGGAACCTGTCTACATAGAGATGGTGGGGAACATTCTACGTGACTTTAGCCACTTTACTGGGAGCAATGCAGATGATGAAGATGACCAGGGAGAGAGTGTGTATGAGGAGATGAAATACCCTTCCTATGAAGAAGCTGCCCTGCCAACAGAGCATATCCAGGCACGCTGGGAACCTAGTTCAGATATAGACCTAACGCGATCTGCTGTCCCTCGTGGCTCAATTTGTGACATACCTGCCCCCTTTCCTAACTTATTGACTCATAGGCCTCCCCTCTTGGTGTTCCCCCCTGCACCTGCTCAGTGCTCCCCGAATTCAGATGAATCCCCCCTAACTCCTCTAGACGTCACCAAACTTCCTGTGATTGAGAACGTTGGGTATGGAAAACCTGGTTCTCCAACAACAACAAGCGAATCTGCGCAACCCTTGCCAGCACCGCAACACCACCATCACCATCACCATCATCATCACCATAAGAAGTCATTAGACAGTAAAGAATATTCATCCACCCAGACAATCACAGTATCTGGACGTTCCTCGGCTCCCCCCCTAACATCAGCCCTGTACAAGAGTGGGGGTTCTTCAGCTGCTCATGGTTACCCTCGCAGCCACTCTGCCTGCCCATCGCCTATCAGCATGGGTCGCTCTTTGACCCCTCTCAGCCTCAAACGTCCACCCCCATACGATGCTTTGATGACCGGCACGATTCCTCGCAGTGCCTCTGGAGTGTCTCATGGATCCCATGAGAGCGGACGACTTTCGAACTCTTCCAGCATCCATGGTGGATCCATGCAAAATGTTTCCACTGCATCAGGGGGATCAGGGGGGTCGAGTTCAGGGTCAGGAGGTCGTGGATGCCGAACACCAACCAGTCCACTGGACGAGCTCAGCAATTCGTTTTCTTCTAGCAAGAGCATGCTGAGAAAAGGCTCAGGTGGGCACAAGAACAAGGAGTTTAGCGAAAGTAAGCTACATTTGATTTATTTGAAAAACGTTGATAATGTAACGGCTTGATAATGTAATATATATGTAAAGCTTACACAAATCGAAAATGCTATAATCTTACTGTTTCTTATTGGCTTATTCAAGTCAGAAGAAGAAAAAAGTTAAGCAGTTAAACTTTTCACAAATCAATCCAAATCTTTGAACAATAACTCAGTAGTTTACCCTACCAAACCCAAAACCCAATCCCACCATAAACACCATTCCTAATCCCCTACAAAACTCAACCCTAAATCCCAACCTAAACCTTTATTTACATTACGGCTCTTTGAAACGTTGCGGCAGTGACAAAAAATGCGCTATCATTTTTGAAAGCCTACATTTCTACAGTCCACACTGCGACGCACAAGATGCTTTCGATTTTATTCACTTTAGAGAGCTTTTTTTAAAAAGCTACGTCGCTGTGTGTTACAATTATGCGCTTTTCAAATGAAAGCGTATTAGTGTGGACATGGACTTTACCTTAAATCCCAAATGTACCTCTCACCCATCATATCCCCCATCTCTACTCCTAACATTTTGCATTACAACAGGATTGACAACCTTTATTATAGAGAATACATTTCCAGAAAACCATATGCAGATTGAATACTCATACTGTCGTTGACCCATGAGCTTATATACAGTTAGCACCCCTGGAGCAGCCTTAGTTGTTCATTTGACATTACTGATCAAGTCAAGTCAAGTCAAGAAGCTTTTATTGTCATTTCAACCATATATAGCTGATGCAGTACACAGTGAAATGAGACAACGTTCCTCCTGAACCCAGGTGCTACATAGAACAACATAAAACAAACAGTACAGAACAGAAGAACACAGGGCCGAGAACTAAGATCCTCGCCCCGTAAAGTGCATGTGTGCAGCTGGTGCAAACAGTGCAAAAGACAACACAAGACAGTGCAAGACAACACAGGACAGTGCAGGACAATACACAATACACAAAATATAAAATTAAAAATAGAAATAGCTCCGCCAGTAAGACCTGTCGTAACAGAATAAGGTGCAGTGTAAACAGAAAAATGTAAACAGAATTTGTGCAATTCAGCAGTAGCAGCAATCAAAAATAGATTTAACAGTAACCAAAGGATTTGGACAGAATATTGTGCAAAATAACAAGTCCCGGAATCAGCAACAGACGGCATGTATACATTTTGCGATCGTGAAAAATGTGATTGGTATTGAAAACCTGGGTGAACGAAGTGTATGATGGGTGTTGAGTCCGGTTTGTGCGGATCAGTCACACAGTTGTGTGTAAGTGTGTGTGTGTGTGTGTGTGTGTGTGTGTGTGTGTGTGTGTGTGTGTGTGTGTGTGTGTGAGAGAGAGTTCAGTTCAGTTCTTTGTTGAGGAGCCTGATGGCTTGCGGGAAAAAACTGTTGCACAGTCTGGATGTGGCGGCCCGAATGCTTCGGAACCGTTTCCCTGATGGTAGGAGTGTGAAAAGTGTGTGTGACGGGTGTGTGTGATCGTCCACAATGCTGTGTGCTTTGCGGATGCAGCGTGTAGTGTAGATGTCCATGATAGAGGGAAGAGAGATTCCGATAATCGTCTCAGCTGTCCTCACTATCCTCTGTAGGGTCTTGCGGTCCGAGACGGTGCAGTTCCCAAACCATGCAGCTGCTCAGGATGCTCTCAATGGTCCCTCTGTAGAACATGGACAGGATGGGGGGAGGGAGATTAGCTTTCCTTAGCCTTCTCAGGAAGTAGAGACGCTGCTGGGCTTTCTTGGTGATGGAGCTGGTGTTAAGTGACCAGGTGAGCTTGTCCGCCAGATGAACACCAAGGAATTTGGTGCTCTTGACGATCTCCACTGAGGATCCAGCGATGATCAGTGGAGAATGGTCACTCTGTGTTCTCCTGAAGTCAACAACCATCTCTTTAGTTTTGTCAACGTTTAGAGACAGGTTGTTGGCTCCACACCAGGCTGTTAACCGTTGCACCTCCTCTCTGTATGCTGACTCGTCGTTCTTGCTGATTAGACCCACCACGGTCGTGTCATCGGCAAACTTGATGATGTGATTCGAGCTGTGCATTGGTGCACAGTCGTGAGTCAGCAGAGTGAACAGCAGTGGACTGAGCACACAGCCCTGGGGGGCCCCAGTGCTCAGTGTGGTGGTGCTGGAGATGCTGTTTCCGATCCGGACTGACTGAGGTCTTCCAGTCAGGAAGTCCAGGATCCAGTTGCAGAGGGAGGTGTTCAGGCCCAGTAGGCTCAGCTTCTCAATCAGGTGCTGAGGAATGATTGTGTTGAATGCTGAACTGAAGTCTATGAACAGCATCCTTACATAAGATGATGTGATTGACAGTAGCAACACATAGCCATTATGACCCATTTAATATCAGCAACCTGCTTATAATGTGAGCAATCTGCTATTTAACACCACATTGCTGTGGTATAGAGCTACTTATGGCCTGTACTGGCTCTTGGCTCCAACATGGAATACATTACGTATTTAGGAGTGGCGGTTGGTGGTGCTATATATCAGATTTTCGCCTCCTGTCTAATATCTTTAGTTTGACAATAGAGCTATTGGCTTTGGGCAGTGCATAAAATTACAAGGTGTCATAGATAGCATAATGAGAATTATGTATCATAAGTACTTCATGACTGTAACAATAGAAATCGATCTCCTTGATACGGTATGATGTGCGGGAGAACGGAAACCTGACCTGCAGCAATCAGGGTTCCTTCACATTTTTAAGATTTTTGATTTTTAAGACCATATTTAAAATAGTGATTTTGAAATTTCCAATAAAGCATGCGTTGTGTTACAATCTCTGACGCATGACAGATTTAGAATTTCTGATGTTTTCCATGTGTTTAGTCACATGGCAGGGGGTGACGTAGAATAGAATACCATTCATTTGTCACATATAAATTACAGCACAGTGAAATTCGTTCTTCGCAGTGTGGAGTGTCTGGTCCTAACTCCACAAAAAAACACATTTAGGAAATCTTCACACTAATACGTTTTTTGTTTAAAGACGCATATTTTCCTTTTTCAGTTTTGGCGTTCTGTTTACAAAGAGACTGCGTTTTCAGTCAACGAAAACGTAGCTTTGTGAAAACGCTCTCCAAAGTGACTGCATTTGATAAACACCGTTTTCACGTCGCATCGTGGGCTTCGAAAACAGAGGCTTTAGGAAACAATGACGCATTTTTTGTCATTGCTGTGTCATTTCAAAGAGCCGGAAAATGAATAAACGCAGGTTTTGCTCAGGCGTAATACAAGGACGTAAACATTTTCAGACATTTCAGTGTGGATGAGCAACGGAAGTGTGGGAGTGTTTTTAGACGTTTTGGCGCCTTTGTTGTCTTAAAAAAATGTTCCATACTAACCCAGACCTGTAAAATCACTCAGATCAAATTCCATTCTTTTTTATACTTTTCCAAAATGCGTTGGTCCCTATTTTTTTTTTTTTTGAGGCCAAAGTACAGGCAATACTTTTTACCCAAGTACAGGAAACGTGCACTAAAATGTTTACAGTCTGGGCTAAAAACAAATCAGCCTGTGCCTCACTTCTTTATATCATTTCTGTGGATTGATTTTGTTGATTGATTCCGAAGGAATGTTTAACAAAAAATCTGATGTGGATGCCTTGCTAGCCCATTTTCACTAACCGTCATTGATAATTAGTCAAATGAGTGCTAGTTAAACTGTAACTGTTAATCGTTCTCTGATTGCTGACCCAGGCAGACTGAGGGACCAAAGTTCAGGTCCCACAGCACCTCTACTGCACTTTTTCTGTCAGGCTAATGAGCATCTGTATGTGTGTGTGAGTGTCGAGTCGATTGGATGTGTGTTGCTAATCCTGTCAGTGGTGTAGGCTGTGGTATTTTTTTTTCTAGGTTACTTATATTATGCATAGTTTTCTTGCTTGCTGTCTTGCACATAAGAATAGACTGTCTACAGGTCGGAATACTGTAACACACACATACACACACAAAGTTAAGCAGTCTCCAGTGGGTCATCCATCCATACATCATTTATCACCCTAGCGCTTCACTATTAAAGCCTGGTGTTAAAAGCAAAGGAGGATAATTAACTGGAAATGAATAGAGCACAGCATGGCTAATGAAGCCACCGCAGACTGTTCGGAAAAGAACATGTGCAATAACATATGCACATAAGTGTTTTTATTTTTCTTTTTAAGCCAGAGTTTTCATTAGGCGCTCTCCTCACGAATAATCCGTACCATTAAAACCCCCAACAGTTAAAGTGAATAGCAGTTCTTTCAAAATGGCGCCTCTTAAGGCGCCTCTTATTTTGACACAGCTAAATCTCGAAATAGATCTGTTGGAAAGCCGATCTGGAAAAGACCGGTTGTTATGCTTATTTACATTTACGGCATTTAGCAGACACCCTTGTCCAGAGCGACGTACAAAAGAGCTTCGAGTCTCTTTGATTTTCTTTTTTAACAAATCAAACGTGGGATCTGTTAAGAGTTTCAGGAAGAGGTTGGTCTTCACCCTTTGCTTGAAGAAAGTCAGGGACTCTGCTGTCCGGACAGCTAAGGGAAGTTCATTCCACCACCAGAACAGAACAGAGAGGAGCCTTGAAGTATATTTTCCTCTGACTGTGAGAGAAGGTGGTACCAGTCGAGCAGTGCTTATGGCTATTCTCATATTTTTGGGGATTTTTTTACAATTGACTTCATCTTAATAACAAGAAAGCTTGTCAAAGTCATGCCTCAGGAACTTCAAATAGTGAATCTGTAATATTATGATATTAGATAATAGATTACTTTCGACAAATCACTGTTATCCTGTTTAAGTGATTAGTAGCAGTGGTGGGTCTCGGGACCTCGGCGGTGTCCCACATAAAACAATCCTCCTCTTAATACCATCATTATGAATAGAAACTATCAATATAATCGAGTAAAGCAGTAGAACAGAGCGTTGCATCACAGACAGGAATCAAGAAAACCAATGAATTCAATACAACAGGTCTCCTTTCACTGTAGCCACAACTGCATCGCCTGCATACGTCATCTTTAGCAGAAGGATCAATATTAACCTTATAAAAATGGGTTTTCTGTGAATGTTTGCACATTTTTTTTCATGCATTCGTTTTCCTGGAGATTTGAAATTAAAGTAAAATGTGTGGGTTTTTTTTTTTCAGAAGAAAATGCAAAAGTATAAATGGTTTGTGAAAAAGCTCAACAACTTTTTGGAACTGTTTGGTTGACATTTCCTAACGATGTCCAGCTTTTCTTGAAAGAGTCCATCTTGTAAATGTCCTTGTAAGTCTGTGGCCAAATAAATTTGTTCTGCTCTGTCAGTCATTTTGAAATGACAAAAGCAGCTTTTAAATCCACACAAATATATTTGAGCTTGTGCAGTTTGCTACAGATGCGGTCAAAGCGCACGGAAATGTAGACGTGTTTGGACGCCTCTTAGAGGTCCTCAGAATGTCCAAATCGCAGTCTGATTGGTTCAAATTTCAAGGACATTTTCAAGCAACATAGAGTGCCAATGAGTGATGTGGTGGCTGAAATCTGATTGGATAGAAACTCCAACATCTACAGACGTGCAAAATGTGAAAACATAAGTCAGTGATTCCGTTTCCAGAATCAGAATCAGGAAGAGCTTTTTTGCAAAGTGTGTTTTTATATTCACAAGGAATTTGTTTTGGTGACAGAAACTTCCAGTTGTAAATAAAAAATAAAAAAATAATAATAATAAAAAAAAATTAATAATAATAAATAAAAAAACCCGAAAAAATGTGGTATTGCACAAATTTATGAAAATAAATAAAATGAATAATAAATATAATTGCACTGAAAAAAATACCTAATATAATATCACATACAAAAATAATAAATAAATAGTGGTATTGGACATGTTTTTTTTATTATTGCACAATATGAAGATAATTAAAATGTTCATGAGGGTGATCTAAATTCTAAAATCGATTATATCAGATTATATATTTATTATCAGATAGTAATAAAGAAACATGTTATTTATTATTAATAGTTCCCATTCATTCATAATTTACAAAAGTGAACAAAAACACATTGTGCTTTGGTTTCACTTACGAAAAATAATAATAATAATAATAATAATAATAATATATTATTAATAATCAATTAATATAAATTTCTCTTTTAAAAAGTGCCTCAGATTTGATCCAAAAAACACAAACATGATAGCACACCAATGTTATGAACACGAACTCACACACACACAAACACCCCCACACCCCCACTCACACACACAGAAACAGCCGAGACTCTCAGCAGCCGAAATAATTGAAAAGCTTTCATCTGTTAGTAAAGCAATTTCCTTAATGCGTTCGGAGTGAATGAAGGACATGATGAATGTGAGCACTAACAGGTCCCCAGTGAGACACAAAGAGACAGGGGAGGGGGACGATGGCGACATATTAAAAATAAACCCACTGACCACTTAGCCTACTCGTGCAATTCAAAATCAAACGGTCGAGATTTAGGTCTCAGACTCTGATGCAGACTTATCGGTTATCTGATTTGTAATGAATCAATCAATCAATATGGCGTATGAATTCTGGCCGTAACCTCGGCTCCATCACTCCAGTTCATGTCTCGGGTGAAGCAATGTAGGCTCCTTCTTCTTTCGGCTGCTCCCATTAGGGGGCGCCACAGCGGATCAGCCGTCTCCATACCCCTCTGTCTTCTACATCTGCCTCTTTCGAACCAACTACCTGCATGTCTTCCCTCACCACATCCATGAACCTCGTCCTTGGTCTTCCTCTTTTCCTCCTTCCTGGTGGCTCCATCCTCAGCATTCTCCTACTGATATCCTGCCTCTGCACTTGTCCAAACCATCTCAATCTCGCCTCCCTCACTTTGTCTCCAAAAGGTCCTACATGCGCTGTCCCTCCCATAAACTCGTTTCTAATCCTGCCCAAGCTAGTCTTCCTAGCATTATTTGGTCACTGAGAGAAACACTAAGCCATAAGGATCGTTTTAGCTTAAAATGCTAGCATAGCTGGATTAGCAAGCTTGGAGACCGCTGCAGCTACCGTCAATATGGATTCTTTAAATTGAATGTGTGTGTTTGTTGACTATATTTCACTGAAATTGATTGTCCCTCGGTTGGACAACTGGGTTTATTTCAGGCTGCAGATGGTGTTTAATGTCTTGTTTGGTATTGTTTTGAATGTACAGCCTCGTCTGGGTTCAGGATTAGGTTTAGCATGGTAGGGGGAGATGGATCAAGTCCAGCTCCAACTCCTGGACTTCATCTTGGGCCAAAATGAGTTCAATGCCCATGCAGATGAATTATTTGTCTGGCTAATACTTGCTAACTTTTTTGTTGTTGTTGTTGTTGTCATTGAAAGTGTTAGGAACGTCTAGACTGAAACTTTCGGCCACTCACAGGGTACCAGGATCTTTCAGTTCCACAGAAGCTAATGGTCTTATTAAACCTTTACAGAATTCTTTACAGAATTTAAGCAGCTGGAAAATGTCTTAAGTTTTTTTCTTTCTCTAACATGGATGTCCATGCATTATATATTTTTTCTCTTTCTTGTTTTCTTATGATCATGCCTTCATTTTCTTAAGATCTCTATTTATATCCAAAGTCATTTATGACATTATCACACCTTAATTTTTTAGTGATCTCGACATAACAAACAGTTTCCTCGTGATCACTTCTTAGTTTTTTTCTGCTTATTCGGCACAATAGCATGTTCTAGAGGCAGCATGGTCACAGCGTCGTGGATGATTACATTCGCTTTTACTTCGATCAAGGACTCAAGGAAACTGAAATAGCTCTGTGTCTTTCAGTGATTGAAAACGTAGAAGGCGAGAGATTTTCTCTCTTGTGAGAAAACTGGTTTTTACGTTGAGATCACGGACTCTATGTCGAAATCACAAAAAAACAAAGTCGTGATCACACAATCCTTTCCTTAAAAAAAAGAAGATTCTAGGCACATCCTACATAACCATTTACATCTATGCCGTTTTGGCAGATGTCCTTATCCAGAGCAACTCAGTTTTAGCTCATTCCTTCAACTGAGCAGATATGGGGTTAAGGGCATTGTTTAGGGGCCCAAGAGTGGCATCTTGTTGAGGCTGGAATTTGAACTTGTGACCTTTGGATAAAAAAAAACCCCACTAAGATAAAACCTCCCCGCATCCTGTTAGGATGTTAGAAATTAAATATTAACACACACACACACACACACACACACACACACACACACACACACACACACACACATAATCTCTTTCTCACGCAAGTAGCCCTCAGGTAATGTTGCTGGATAAACAGTGGCCCCGTGTGGCCATATTGGTGCATGTGCAGGAAATTGGTCAAATAATAATATTAAAATAATAATAATTGTGATCAAAATATTGATTTATTTGGATTTTAATATTTTTTTAACTGAAGTATATCAGCACATAAAAACATCTACGAATTCAATAAGTGTTTATTTATATAGACAATGTCTCAAAGCAGCTTTACAGAATGTAAGAATTATAGAACAAAATATTTAATAAGTGAACAATGTCTATTTATCTGCAGTGAGTAAGCCTGGGGCAACCTGGGGCGACTGTGGCAACTCCCTTAAATGGTATGAGGAAGAAACCTTATGAGGAACCAGACTCAAAGGGGACATTCAAAGGGGACCCCATGCTTATATGGGTGATACAAGAGTGTGATTATAAAGCATAAAAAACAATACAAACACCGGAGAGTGAGAAATATCATGAGCGCTGGAGTGTGTGAAAATTCTTCTTCTTTTCTTTCTTTTCTCCATTGTCCTCTTTCGGCTTTTCCTATATGTTGGTCTCCACCCCAGATCTTCCATCTCCATTCAACCCTGTCCTCTACACCTTCCTCTTTCAAACAACCACCTGCATGTCCTTCTTCAGCCGATCCATAAACCTCCTCCTTGGCCGTCCTCTTTTCCTCCTGCCTGCTGCCTTTATCCTCAGCGTTCTCCACCCGATATACTCCATGTCCCTCCTCTGCATACGACCAAACCATCTCAATCTCACCTCTTTCACCTCGTCTCCAAAAACTTTCTACCTTCTCGGTCCCTCTAATGAACTCATTTCTAATCCTGTCCATCCTCATCTCCATGTGACTTTGCCTTCAGGCTTTTTGGCATTTGCACTAGGAATGATCTTATTTTGCTAATCCCTCTCTCTTTCTCTCTCTCTCTCTCTCTCTCTCTCTCTCTCTCTCTCTCTCTCTCTCTCCCCCCACCCATCACACACACACACACACACACACACACTCTATCTCTTCTGTCACTCTTTAATTCATTCACTTTGCATTCACCATATATTAATATGTGTGTGTGTGTGTGTGTGTGTGTGTGTGTGTGTGTGTGTGTGTGTGAGAGAGAGAAAGAGACGGAGAGAGAGAAAACGATCTGATCTTGTTCATTACTCTCTCTCTTAGACACACACCCACCCACACCCACACCCACCCACACGTCACTCTTTTCTTCATTTACTTCACTGTGACTTTAAGACCTTTTGACTTCACCATATATTTGTGTGTGTGTGTGTGTGTGTGTGTGTGTGTGTGTGTGTGTGTGTGTGTGTGTGTGTGTGTGTGTGTGTGTGTGTGTGTGTGTGTGTCGAAGTTGAAGGAAAGACCAGGAGCTACAGCATTGATAGTAAAGAGCGAGCCCTACGTAGCTCCTCCCCCAAAACCCAGGATTGGGACACGACCTCAGGACATTCGGCCACGCCCACGCCTCTAGGCCGCTCCTCGATCAGCCCGACTACCATGATGGGAGGCGGATCTTCAGGTATGTAAAGAAAAAAAACAAGAGTTTTGGGTGTAATGTGGTATTTAACCACCAGGTGGTGCTAATGTTCGAGTCTCCAAATCTGTCCAACTTGTCCCCTCTAGAACCAAAAACTGCCTGCAAACTCGGCCGTTCCGCCTCCACATCTGGAGTCCCGTCTCCTGCAGGGACGCCCCAAAGACACGCCCCAGATTCTTCGTCCAATCAGAGCGCGAGCAAGGTACTGCATTCACACTCTTCGGCGTGAGCGAGGCGGCGCATGCGCGTGGTGCTCTGTCCCGTCCTGCGTGTCTGTCTATCAGCCTGCTAACGTCTTCTGTGTGTCTCTCAATGAGCTGAGGAACACTTGACTGTGTGTCCACGACTGTTCACTACATCCACTTGGCTGCTGTCTCTGCTTATTGTATATATGTCTGTCTGTCTGTCTGTGTGTGTGTGTGTGTGTGTGTGTGTGTGTGTGTGTGTGTGTGTGTGTGTGTGTGTGTGTGTGTGTGTGTGTGTGTTTGTGTGTGTCCAGATCGGGGCTGTCTCTCATTGGTTCAGGACCCTCAGTGTTATGAGGAGAATAAAAAAAGATGAAAAAGCAAATTGTCTTCCACATACTCATCCACTCTTCTTCTGTTCTCCACCTCTCTATCTCTGTTCTATCCATCACTTTCTCCAAGTTTTCTTTCTATTCAACTCATCCCCTCCGTTCCCCCTCTCTCTCCATCTCTTTCTCCTTGTTATTTAATCATTTCTTTCTCTTTATTTTTGTCTCTTTGTTCTGTCTCTTCATCTCTTTGTACATGTTCTTCCTCAATGTTCATTCTCTCCATCTCTCACTCTCCCTCTCTGCATTCATTTCACTCTTCTCTCATTCCATCTCTTTTTGTCTCTCCCTATACATCATTTTCTTTCTGTTTTCTCTCTATTCAACTCTTTTCCTTTTTCTTCTCTCTCCATCTCTTTCTATCCCTGTATTGTCTCTTTCCGTTTTTCCCCAGGTCTCTTTGTATCCATCTCTTTCTCCCTGTGTTCTCGCTATCAATCTCATTCTCGCCGCTCTCCCTTTCTCTTCATCTCTCTGTCCCTGTTCCGTTCATCTCATTTTCTCTGTAACCAATCGCTCTCTCTCTCTCTCTCTCTCTCTCTCTCTCTCTCTCTCTCTCTCTCTCTCTCTCTCTCTCTCTCTCTCTCTCTCTCTTCGTTTCACACACACTTTATGAAAGTATTTCTGAAAGAAAATCCTTGAATAATCCACTGCTCCTGTTGTTCATGATGAGCAAGAAAAGACAATCTGAAAAAGAGCAAATGAACAAAGTGAAAGAATTCACCTCCAGACAACCCTGTTCTGGACCCAGTGCCATTTTTTTGCTTTTCCTGTTAAGCAGAACGTCTCTGTCTTTTTCTACTTATATACAAACATCAAACAGCCGATAGTAAAGGCAGCATCTCATCAACCTCACTTTGGAGCAACGTTCTTCTCTGTATCACAATAATTCATCGGTCATTCAACTAACACTCTTTCGGTTCACTGTAAATATCAACCAAAATAAATCCACAGTCCTGCCCTGTGAAGAACATCTTCAAAAACCCAAATTAAGGTCATTATTACCTCATTTTCTTCATCCTCTGGCTGTATTGTTTGATGTATGTATATATAAAATGCTGTGTCCATGTCGATGCAACGGGGTCAAACGGACCTCTGCGAACGTTTTGCCTGTATGCTTTTCTCTATGTTTAATTTTTACTTTTTCCGTGTATTATATCAGCGATATTCGATCCAGTCGCCAAGATAGAGTCCGAAAAAAAACACGCACATACACAGAAATACATTTTCAGTCCTGACATATACGTATAAGCTGTATAATACCGGAATTCTGGGTTTGAAATATGGACCAGATTTGTTGGTAGTTCTCCAGAGGAAAATAACTTTTCACTGAGGTAACTCGAAATGGACAAAAAAAAGGGCTAATCCGGATCCATTCGAGAAAAACGGCGTTTTTGTCAAAAATACACCGATCGTTTCCCAAAAGTCACTCATCCAGACACTGAGACGTCTGAATTTATGTACTTTCCGGTTCTTTGAAACTTCGTGGCAATGACTAAAAGTCGTCATTGTTTTTTTCAAAAGCCTTTTCCAAAAAGCTACGTTTTCGTTGATTGAACGAAATGGGAATTCTTTGTGTGAACAAAAATATCCCTTTTCCAAACAAAACGTATTAGTGTGGACGTGGCCTAAAATTCACACCGTGATTGGTTGTTATGTTGTGAGGCAGCAGTTACTGTGACAGTACAGCGCCCCCCGACTGTGCGACTAAACACAAGGAAAACATCAGAGATTCCGATTCTGAAATACTGCCGACATTGTAGCATAACGCATCCGATAGTTGGAATTTAAAATCATTATTTCAGATGTTAAATATAGTCTTAAAAATCTTTAGGGAATTCTGCATATTTGAGTCTGGAAAAGTATGGAATTTTGAAGTAAAAAAATGCGTAGAGACCCTGAGACACGATACACTTTATGGACAAATTATAAGGACACCTGACATTTCTAGCCATTTTTGCTTCGTCATCGAATTTGTACCACAGAATTGGCGACACAATTGTATAAGATGGCTTCACTTGAACTAGGAGCTCCAGACCTGTTCCAACATGAACATGCTCCTGTCCACAAAAGCAAGCTCCATGCAGATACGCTTTCAATTGGTTGGATTGGACGATCTCCTGCTATACAGCTGTGAATTGGAATGCTGACTGCACCCCAGTCCTTCTCACCTCACAATACAAACATGATTTTACCAATGCCATTGTACCTGAATGCCCACAAATCTCCATAAACACACCCCAAATTCTAGTGGAACATCTTTCCAGAAGAGTGGAGGCTATTGAGGACCAAATGTTGAACGGGGTGTTCAAGAAGAATCTTATGGACAGGTGTCTCCAAACTTTTTTCCATATAGTGTATTTGAGTCTCAAGATGTTTGAAGGTTGCGTTCTCCAGACTGGTTGTTCCAGCTCTTCAGAATAGTCCAATGTTCAATAGTCCTTGGTTCTGTATGTTGTGGGTCATTATATCATTGGAGAGCCAATGACCTGCTAAGATGGAGCTTTCTTACACTAAGCAGTACTTTTTGCTCCAGAACAGCTTGGTAGATTTGGAACGGGATTGTGTCCTTCATAGATAGAGGGTATCAGATCTAGCAAAATATCGTGTCTCATTTTTTCCCAAAAGCATTGTGGTTGGTCCAAACTATTAGTTCGGAATATCAATATATACAGTATATATTTGTCCAATTATTTATATTTCAAAACATACCAACAAATTTGTCCATGTCTGTATTTGGAAAATTTGGAAACCCAGTTTTTTATGGTTTTTTAAAGACACCTGCATGTTCCTTTTGTTTCTATGCAACAAACTAGGTCAATTATGTAAGTATGACGATTTCCTTTGACAGAACAAATATATAAATGTACTGATATTCAGCTTTTTTGAAATTGGAAAAATTCTCCTTTAGCATTAAGAACACTTATACACAACTTTTTGCTTTCGAGACTAATGTTCAACTGAAATACTTGTTTGGAAATTCCTTTCTTGAGATAAAATTTATCCCAGGGCAGTTTAATGGGATTTAGGTGCTGTGACTGGGCAGACCGTTCCATTTAAGATAACACTCCAGACGATTGTTTGCTCTCTGAAAGATGGTCCGCGGTCCAGACGGATAGGTGTAACGGCGAACAATGGAATAGTAGCCATGTTGGTTCAGGATTTCTTTCACTTTGCTGAATAAGTCTCCAAAACTCCCTGTTCCAAAACAACCCAAAACCAATAAGTTTCCACCATGTTTGATCGTGTGTGTGATGGAGTCTGCTAACATCTTCTCTCCTGTTCTTTGTCTTACGTAAGATCTTCCATTAGAGCTCAAAATTTCCAATTTGGACCCTGTAAAACTTTCTTTCAGTCCAATCATCACTGTTCAGTTCTTCTATGTTTTTCACTTTGACTTAGTTTGTTGCACTGAAACAAAAGAAAACTGTAGGTGTCATAAACTGTTACTGTAGCTCATGTAAATAAATATTGCACCAGACCAATACCGAATCCCTGGATATGTGTATCTATAACTAGCAAACCTAAAGAAAAAACAAAACAAAACATGCAATACAAGCAGCTAAATCGCCCGACAAACTAATCCTCAAAAAACTAATCCAAACTCAATAATAAAATCATGTCAGTGGTTTACACTCTTTATCCTGTTTGTCTTGTGTTTTCTGTGTGTGTGTCTGCAGCTTCCTACCTCCAAAGCACAAACGTTTGTGTGTTTCTGTGAATGTTGGCGTGTGTGTGGGTGTGTGTGGGTGGGTGTCCTAGGGTGTTTGCATTTACTTGTAGTTGTGCATGTACATGGGGTCTTAGTGCATATGATTGTTGGTATATGTATGTGTGTGTGTGTGTGTGTGTGTGTGTGTGTGTGTGTGTGTGTGTGTGTGTGTGTAGGGGGGTTACAATAAAATACTACACACACAATGATCTTCAAAGGAATATGAATACTACGATCATTTCTAATGCACATGGTCTGTTTTTTAATGTAAAGGAATGCTTTCGGAAAAGGTCGAGTTCGATACGAATTGCCAATCGGAATGGATATTCAATTCGCTTTTAAAAAATACATTAAATAAATCCAGAAATATTTTGATGGCTAGTTATATAAGATAAATAATAGGCTGCTATTTTCCTATGTATCGATTATTATTTATTGTTTTTTATATAAATATGAATATATATAAGATACATTAAATGGATAGACACAGACAGACGGACGGACGGACGGACGGACGGACGGACGGACGGACGGACGGACGGACGGACAGAAGGACAGACAGACAGACAGACAGACAGACAGACAGACAGACAGACAGACAGACAGACAGACAGATAGATAGATAGATAGATAGATAGATAGATAGATAGATAGATAGATGTGGATATTTCCCAAACTGTAATTCGCAAAGGCACACTTTATAGAATGTCTTTGCTATTTTTAAGCTTAATAATATTAATATTCATTTTATATATATATATATATATATATATATATATATATATATATATATATATATATATATATATATATATATATATATATATATATATATATATATATTTCTTTTATTATACTATTATAGTGCTGGATTATGTGCTATATCATAAACAGCTGAAAGGTTACACAAGTGGAAACCTTATAATTTCACATAATCTGAATTCGGAGCTACAACCAAATAAAGTCCAACATGATTCTGAATACAACAAACTTTCCTTGAACAAATATTACAATTTCTATTATTAGACAACGAGGACAAGAACAATGTCTTGTTATTACATGTGATATAGGAAACGGGCAGTTGTTGAAACTGAGACGTTCAGGTTGAGTTGAACTAGTAATAAACATAAAACAAACACAAGGGTAAAGATGGCACCAACGTTCTCTTACCCCCCAGATGCCCCCACTGCCGTGGGCATGCGGGGACAACACCATGATGGAGATGATCGAGAAGAAACGGCATCTTTGCAAGGAGATCAAGGCACGGCAGAAACCCGACAAGGCCCTGTGCAAACAAGACAGCATGCCCATCCTCCCCAGCTGGAAAAAGACCAACGGGGGCAAAAAATACGGCCCTCCACCCTACTCAGCCCAAACCACAGTCTTCTGGGACACAGCTATCTAACACGTCAAAGCGGCCGAGGTAAACAGCTAGCGAGTAATATTCGTCCTTCAAGCCTTCAGTCCACAGACACTGAAACGCTGGATTAGCATGGGGGTGTGGCCAAACAGTGGCTGTTAAACCAATAGGAAGCAAAAGGGAATTTATTTGAATTCTGTAGCAAATCGACTTAAATCTGAGAAGGTTCAGATTTAAGTGTCCTTGGTTTCTTATTAACGTTTGTACTTTTTTTTATATCAAGAAAAAACAAAACAAAGAAAACAGGGAAAAACGATGCTTAGAGTTTTTTTAAACGAATTTACAAAAGAACTAGTCATGCGATGATACGCATCCCCTGGAAGATGGTATTTTTTTTGTTCTGGTTCTCTTCTTTTTTTTTCTGTTCTTTTTTTCCCTCTTCTTTTTCTATGTTTCTATGTTGCAGCAACACTTCATAGTGTTGAATGAAAAGAAAATCTCTATAGCTTATAATATATAATATAATATAATGTAAAATATGGTATAAAAAATTAAATTAAATATGTGCACATTTTTTGATATCTGTCTTAAAGGAATGTGAAAAGGTTTGATTTTATTTTTTTTTTTTGCATATAGGGATTATAACAAAAGCACTATTTTAAGAAAAGGAATCTATTTTGGACATTGGGTGTTGTAACGAACCGTTGCAATGGTGGATTGTCGTCGAGGTCTTGCGTGTACTATGAGGTGCTGATCTTCTCTTCAAGTCAAACTCAACCACTTTCATGCCTGATATCTCTGGTGCTCTTCTACACTTTTATTGAGGTTTTTCTTTCCCGTTCATAAGGACTTCACGAAATCTGCACACAGTGCTGAGCATTGAAAAGAAGGAAAGAAAGAAATGCTAAAAACTGGATAGCCAGTGAGAATGCTAGCTTAACCATATAATCCCTTTAAGTTGTATCAGGCAATACCAAAAAACAACAACAACAAAAAAAAACACTTTCTATGAAGCCCATATCCCATGAAGAACTGCTTGGTAGCCTTCCCATTTCCTGTGTGCTTTACATTTCTTGTCCCAGTGACTACCCTATTGTGTTCACCTGTTCTGTGTTTTCTGCCTATATATCCCATTGTTTCTGTCTCGTCGCAAAGTCTTACCAACTCCTTTTGTGCATTCCTGATTACATTTCTCATCCCGTCTTTTCTTATCCCGGTTATTTATCTATTTTTAAATCTTTAACATTTTTTATGTTTCATCTTTAACGTTTCATGCTAACCTGTAGATTGACTAGCACTACAAACGTTGACTGGCCTTATAAAAGCACGAGCTTTAATAAAACACGGTTAAACACATATTCACTTGAGACTTGAAGCACACAATGATTACATTATAGGTTGCCAAGTAGTCACACTATTCCATCTTTATCAAGTGGACAAAAGAATTTGGACGAAAGTTCTAGGACACCTAACTTTTTCAATTGTGTTCAACCTATGGGTGTGCTAGAATTAAAGTAAACTAGCAAACTTGTTCCAGCATGACAATGCCCCTGTGGACAAAGCTATTGTAGATCAATTAAGATATGCTTGGATTAGAAAATCTAAGAATGTTTGGATCACCTTTGACTTTACTGAAATCCTTGAATCTCCATAAACATTTTTCAGAAGAGTGAAAGTTATCATAACAGCAAATGGGGACTTTATGAAGAATACGATGTTAAAAAAGCACAAACTTTAATTCATAAAGTGGATTATTCATTGAATGACATGCTGACATAGACGCTGATTTATGAATATGGGCTTCAGATAAAGTGTTTTGTGTAAATGTCCAACTTTAAAAGACCATGAGATAAAAAGAAGGTATGTTCTCGGTCAGGAAGCGGCACCACCTTTATTACATCCGAACCATGTTTACTATCGCCTCTATGGAAGAGCCATATTTCCGAATTTAGCCGAGTTTAGCCTGACCTACGGCTATGAACTGGAATCATGACTTTTGAGCCACTTGCCTAGCGGAGAACGCAAGCACAACTCGGGCTGGATATCAAATCAGCATGTTTTCCGATTCAGTCCGGTTCACCCACGACCGGACCGAACCGATTCCGCATCAAACGGAAGTAAATTGCTTGACTGTGCGTTTGTCCTTTGTGATATGTAGAATGATATTTATTTTGTCACTGATAGATGAAAATTGTGAATCAATAGTGAAGTGTTTGTGTCATTCCGGCATTAATTACTGGTTTTGGAAACAAGAAATGAATATATCGATTGTCTTTTAATCACAGAGGGTCCAATTCTGGTTTTATACTCTATTTGTCCATTACTATGGCCAGCACCTTCACACATTTCTCAAATCCCTGTTCACTAATCAGCATGACCACACTGTGTTTGTGGATTTTTTTTTTGTATATATATATTTATTTATTTTTATTCTCTTCTTCTCGAAGACAGAGTGTGCGTTAATTCAGTTTTCAGATTGCTAGGGTAATGACACCCCACCCCTTTAAAATGGGGTCTGGTAAACCTGAAAAGCCCCTCCCCCTTTTGTGCCAGCCACACCCACTTAACCCTGCTAACCATCTTTCTACCACACATACCCACGATTACATTTATAGAGCTGACATCCTTGCAAAAACGTGTTGCCTTTTGAAGACCTGGGTTCACTGTGACTTTAAGTGGTGGCTAATTTTGGGAGGGGCTAACGGTCAAGGGTCAAAGAGCTATGCTGTACAGGTTGGAATGGTATCCTGGAGTGGAAATAGTAATTCAAGTGGTTGTTTGTTAGGGGGTTGTGTTCAGGGTTGGGATAAGCAGATAAAGCCTGGCCAGATGCTTCTTTAAAAATGCTCAAAATTCGGCATGTTATACATGATATATGATTCACCAACATACAGCATTTGGCAAACCCCCTTATCCAGAGTTTAATTTAATCACATTTAATGTCATTTTTACAACATAGCTGTTTAGGATCAAGAGCGTTATTTAAGTCCCTAGTAGTGGCAGCGTGGCGTTGCTGGCATTTCCTTATCCACTGAGCTACCACTTCCCTACACAAATTAGTCAAACATCTCAACCCCTAAACTCCCACTTTCCTCAGTGTACTAGTCCAACACATTAACCACTGAGTTACAACTTCCCTCAACACATTAGTCCAACACTTAAACCACTGAGGTACCACTTTCCTCAACAAATTAGTCCAACTGCTAAATTACCACTTACCTCAATACATCCAATACCTTATTCACTGAGCTTCCATGTTCCTCAATGCACTAGTCCAACACCTTAAGCACTAAGCTTCCACTTCCCTCAACATATTATTCCAAGACCTCAACCACTAAGCTAGCACTTCCCCCAACACGTTAGTCCAACACCTCAACCACTAAGATGGCACTTCCCCCAACATGTTACTCCAACACCTCAACCACTAAACTAGCACTTCCCTCCACACGTTAGTCCAACACCTCAACCACTAAGATAGCACTTCCCCCAACATGTTAGTCCAACACCTCAACCACTAAGCTAGCACTTCCCTCAACACGTTAGTCCAACACCTCAACCACTAAGATAGCACTTCCCTCAACACGTTAGTCCAACACCTCAACCACTTAGCTAGCACTTCCCTCAACACATTAGTCCAGCCCCTCAACCACTGAGCTACCACTTCCCTCAACACGTTAGTCCAATACCTCAACCACTAAGCTAGCACTTCCCTCAACACATTAGTCCAACACTTAAGCCACTGAGGTACCACTTTCCTCAACAAATTAGTCCAACTGCTAAATTACCACTTACCTCAATACATCCAATACCTTATTCACTGAGCTTCCATGTTCCTCAATGCACTAGTCCAACACCTTAAGCACTAAGCTTCCACTTCCCTAAACACATTAGTATAACACCTCAACCACTGAGTTACCTCTTAACAAATTGGTCCAACACATTAACAAGTGAAGTACCACTTTCCTCAACAAATTAGTCCAACACCTCAACCGCTAAACTACCACTTACTTAAAAACCTTGGTCCAATGCCTTCTTCATTCAGCTACAATGTTCCTCAATGAACTAGTCGAACACCTTAAGCACTGAGCTACCACTTCCCTCAACATATTATTCCAAGACCTCAACCACTAAGCTAGCACTTCCCCCAACACGTTAGTCCAACACCTCAACCACTAAGATGGCACTTCCCCCAACATGTTACTCCAACACCTCAACCACTAAACTAGCACTTCCCTCCACACGTTAGTCCAACACCTCAACCACTAAGATAGCACTTCCCCCAACATGTTAGTCCAACACCTCAACCACTAAGCTAGCACTTCCCTCAACACGTTAGTCCAACACCTCAACCACTAAGATAGCACTTCCCTCAACACGTTAGTCCAACACCTCAACCACTAAGCTAGCACTTCCCTCAACACATTAGTCCAGCCCCTCAACCACTGAGCTACCACTTCCCTCAACACGTTAGTCCAATACCTCAACCACTAAGCTAGCACTTTCCTCAACACGTTAGTCCAACACCTCAACCACTAAGATAGCACTTCCCCCAACACGTTAGTCCAGCACCTCAACCACTGAGCTACCACTTCCCTCAACACGTTAGTCCAATACCTGAACCACTGAGCTAGCACTTCCCTCAACACGTTAGTCCAGCACCTCAACCACTGAGCTACCGCTTCCCTCAACACGTTAGTTCAATAACTCAACCACTAAGCTAGCACTTCCCTCAACACGTTAGTCCAATATCTCAACCACTGAGCTACCACTTCCCTCAACACGTTAGTCAAATACCTCAACTGCTAAACTACCACTTACTTTTAAACATTGGTCCAATACCTTCTTTATTGAGCTACAATGTTCCTCAATGCATTAGTCCAACACCTTAACCACTGAGTTATCACGTCCCTCAACACCTTAGTCCAACAACTCAACCACTTCCCTCAATACATTCCACTTACCCTTAACACAAGTTTCATAGAAGATCCGATGTAATTAAAATTACATTGTCTTTTCAAGTAGTAAATTAAATGTATGAGGAAATAAATTTTATCATACAATCTTCTGTTACACGCTCATTGTACACATAATTTTGTGGCTACACTTAAAACATGGAGCTTGAATATGTGCGGAACACCACTCTGAATACAAGGAACTTTCCCTGCACCAATACCGAAATAACTCAATCATTAAAGAACTAAAAAGTGGCCATCTTTACACCGACCCGTCTTTAATCATTAGGTCCGATTCCCAAATACACTATATCGACAAAAGTATTGCGACACCTGACTGTTCCAGATGCATAGAGATGCACATGGGCTGGAGTCGAAGATCTTGAGTGGCCTGCTATAGAGCTCTGACCTCAACCCTAATTAACTCTTTTGGGATGATTTGGAACGCTAAGCGCACCCCAGGCCTCTTCACCTCTCACACATCACTACATCCAAAATCTAGTAGAACATCTTCTAAGAAGAGTGGAGGCTCTGGTGGAGGTTCATCTTAGACTCAGGTGTCTACTAAGTTTTCTCCATATAGTGTATATGCCATTGTTAGAATCAGTAATTGGGACCGTGAGAGAGATTTTATCCATATATTCTATAATGCTAGGAGAGAGCTGGTGGTCATGTTCTAATAAATCTGGTGGAATGGGAACGTTTGCAAGGGTTGCATGTTGAATTTCTTACAAAGCAACAGAATGGTGGGATGTGGATGTGCTTTATTCCTCTTGTTTTTTTTATTTAGAAAAAAAAGATTTTTTTACCATTTCTAGCTACATTCGATGTTGTGGAACATCCACATATACATTTTTGTTTCCTTTGCTTTTTTTCTTCTTTTTTTTGTTTAACATTGACGTTAAAACAAATCATGTAATTTGGTCCTCTGTAATTACTATGTGTTTAATTGTTTTTCCCCCCCCAACACTTTCTTAACTAAACGCACAATCGTTTGAGTAAGAGCGTGCTTCCCATCTACGATTTACTGTGTTTCAAGTTAACACGAAGGATTAAAATCGGGGGAAAAAAAATATAAGGAGAGAGGATTTACATAAGGAAAATCTGGATTATCTGGATTATGGATTAGAGAATGCACAGACTGGGCTTTAGAAACAATGTCACACTTCTACACTCATGTCCGTGTGGGTGTGTGTGTGTGTAGGTGTGTGTGAGTATGTGTGCGCATGTAAATATTCTATACTCTGTGGAGGTGCGTTTATTGCACTGCAAGGGGGCGGGGCTGTGATGTAGGCACACAGTGATGTCACAAGTCGTGTCTTTTCTTTGCACTGAGCGTGTTGCGCGCCCTTTATTTTTCTGGCAACCGTGAAACGGAGAGTTGAAAGTGGGTGATATTATTGTGCCACTGTTTTTTGTCTTTTAATGAAACGATGATGTAAAGAAAGAAATAAATATGTTTTTTTAAATGGTGTGTTTTGTCTTGATTTGTGTGTAATCATAAACTGCATTAAAAACGCTGCAGTACGAAATAATAGCGCAAGTTGCTCATTCGCAGGGAAATTACTGATTGAGAATTAGAAATAATGATGTTTTAGGTCCACAATTAAAGCCACTTTTTAAAAATAGTGTAAAATTTTGAAATATGTAACATTAACTAAAATTGTGACTTGCAGCCTAGCCAGTTTATATTGCTGCTACTGAAATGTATGCTAGCCTAGCTGTGTATTAGTAAAGAAAATAAAAAACAATAGAATAGCATAAATAATTAAATATAGCCTGTTAATATTAGCAAATGGAATCTATGCTAGTCTAGACTAGTATTAGCAAAGAAAGCAGGCCATCATAATTAATTCAATATAGCCAATGATAACTAATGGAATCTATGCTAGTCTAGCATTGTTAACTGAATATGCCCGGCTAATGTTAGATACTGGAATCTATCCTAGTCTATCTTTGTATTAATAAAAAAAAAAAAAAACAGGCTAGCATAATTAATTAAATATAGCAAGTTAATGATAGCTACTGGAATTTATGCTAATCCAGCCAAAAGAAATTCAATGTAGGCTATCATGATTAGTTAAATATAGCCAGTTACAGTTAGCTTCTGGAATCTATGCTAATGTAGTCTGCATTAGCAACCTTTGTTGCTTTTGTGTTAGCGGGTCAAATTTGACCCATGAATTAAACCCATAATGCTCAAAAAACCATGATTATCATCCAAAATAGATTTTTAACTTATGTATTGATAACCATGTAAACACTTTTAAATAGTCTTTTTTTGGCCACGTTGACTTTTTTATCCAAGAATATACCACTTGTTTTCATTGCAAAATCTTTAAACTCACTCATCATAGTAAAGACAAGGAGATTTATGTTACCTGACTATAATAGATTAGTATTAGAACACCTTTAAAATAAATCATTTGTGTATTATTATTATTATTATTATTATTATTATTATTATTATTATTATTATTATTATTATTATTATTATTATTATCATCCATACTGAAATCTGTTGCGTTGTGGGTCAAAATTGAGTTTTATGTTAGGAAAGAGGTAAAAAGTCATTGTTTTTCACATAATCAAACTTAATTTTGCTCAAAATGACAAAGAACATGTAACATCAGCATGGTTTTCTCTCTCTCAAATTGAGCTTTGAACAATGACAACATGAACTGTGTTCATATGCGATTGTTTTATTGTGCTCCTTACATATATATATTATAATATTGTATATAGTATTATCTAAACTGATGAAGTATATTATAGTTGAAGATTTCATCCCCAGCTTACACACACACACACACACACACACACACACACACACACACACACATTTCTCAACACAATTAAGTTTAATATTTATTATTTAGGAACATTTGTTCTGAAAAACACAAGACAACATAACACAGGAAAAAACAGTAACAGTACAGAAGGTTGAGCAAAATATATTGTGAAAAATGAATACTGGACATGTAAACATTTGTCTGGATATGAACTTTTGGTTCAACAAAAGTGTGCAAACAGCAGTTTGAGCAAACAAAGTTTTTTTTTTTATTATTTGTTTGTTTCATTGATTGAGTGTGTGTATCAATCCATTGTCTTGTTTTGTATCAGTCAAGTATCTTCTCTCGATTGTCAAAGATGATCACTATTGACAACAATGAAAGGTCTTAAGTGACATGGTAGCTCGAACCATCAACAATGAACTGGCTGTAGCCTCATTACAGGATCTGTACACCCCAGCAAGAAGCCCCCATGTAAGGTGTATTTTTCAATCTCCACCCAGTTGTTGCCAAACACCGTTCTCTCTAACCTCTCAAGCATGATCTTCTGAACAGATGGTGGTAACTCAAATGCTGCCATGATGTCATGAAACTGTGACACAGCATATTTATAGGCCCCGGGGTCATTCAAATTATGTTCTCAGTTGGCGCTCTGCCTTGGTTTTCATAAGGGATTGACGATTATAAAATGTCACCTCTTTTTGATTTGAAGATTTCTCTTTGCGTACCTGCACCATGTGCCTTCTTGTTCGGGATCATACTCCACATCATCCTCATCCTCAGACACCATCGTCCTCACTGTCACTTTGCTCTCTGTCCTCAATATCACATTCATGACCAAACATATGGTCAATAACCTGATTAACACTGAATCTATGAGGTGTCTATGAGGTTATTTACCATATCTTTGGTCACAAAAGTGATATTGAGGATGATGTGGAGTATGATCCCAAACAAGAAGACACATCTGATGAAGAGTACAGCTGAAAGACATGTTGCTCATGTTAAAATAGACTGATGCTGCTGCAGTATGACACTGATACCACACAATATTGTTCACACCACACCCCCAAAAATGATGAGTATCAATATTTCACAAGAAAAGTTGCGTTCCCATGGGCTCATGTGTCCCCATAGAAGACAGGGTAGGTGGGGGAGGGGGTGATTGAGTCCAATATAATTCACAGAGCAACCCACGACTTTTATATGATGCATGGATGCATATAAAAGGATAAATTCTTGGCGGGTCCAATTTGACCCGTAGCGCCACTACGGTAGCGCCACAAGAACTTGTAGTTTCGTACATATCATACCTTGAAAAATTTGACCCTAACACAATATAAGTGCTAGAAAAACATACTCCAAAATCTGGTCTTGGGGACTAAATGTGGAATGGGGTCTTAAAAAAAAAACAACAACCACATATCATCTTATGTTCAAGTGTCCACAAAATCTCGTCTGTATACTCTATGGTCCAGCCCTTGCATGTTCTTCAGAGCAATGAATATTAATAAAGTATCCAATTTAATTACTTCCTGTCTTCCCGACTGTCTAAAAAGTCCACCATGTCTTCATGTCCTCATGATTATGGAATGATTATTTCCCCGGTCCACATGGAGGCAGTGTGACACAAGCGAGGCAAGCATGAGCGTATCAGTGAACAGTTAATAACCTCAACATTGAGGGAACTATAATGAATAGATACCCAGATGACACCCAGATGAGGGGTCTGGATCCTCTAAAGGTTTCTTGCTCAGGAGGTCTCAGGGAGTTTTTAACGTATAACCTCAAAAGTCATACTCTAATATACAAGGACAAGAAGACCTGTGTGTGTGTGTGTGTGTGTGTGTGTGTGTGTGTGTGTGTGTGTGTGTGTGTGTGTGTGTTCATATATGACCAATAGCTACTGGAGTCTATGCTAGTTCAAAACGTTTTAGCAAAAAAACAAGGGTAAAATGAAGAATTAAACAACGCCATTTAGCTTCTGAAATATATGCTAATCTAGTCTGCATTAACAAAGAAAGCAGGCTAGCATAATTCATTAAATATACTGTAGCTAGAAAATGTTAGACACTGGATACTGGAATATATGCTAGTCTAGCCTGGTATTAGAAAAAGCATAATTAATTCATTAGAGCTATTTATTGATAGGTACCGGAATCTATGCTAGTCTAGTCTGCATTAGCAAAGGAAGCAGACTAGCATAATTAAATATAGCCAGTTAATAATAGCAAATTAGGTCAACTATAACAAAACATTACAGGACCAAGACTTCAATGACTCTTGCAAATTTTTCATGTCCTAGGGCTTTCTTTGAGTGTGTGTGCGTGTGCATGTGTGTGGTTGATATAGGGGGTTGTATGTGTGTAGAACCCTACTTTAAGGGTAAATTGGCACTATTCCCCTTACATGAACATTCCTCTACCAGCCTGGTCATAAACCATTCCATATGTCTCTCTCTCTCTCTCTCTCTCTCTCTCTCTCTCTCTCTCTCTCTCTCTCTCTGTCTCTCTCTCTCTCTTTCTCCATCCATCCATCCATCCATCCATCCATCCATCCATCCATCCATTCATCTAATGTATCTTAATTTAGTTAATTTAACACTATATGTTCTATCTATCTATCTATCTATCTATCTATCTATCTATCTATCTATCTATCTATCTATCTATCTATCTATCTATCTATCTATCTATCTATCTATCTATCAAAATGGAGTCATGTCAATAAGGGCGCTTCGGACAAATGTCTTGTATTGTACTGAGGAAAACTATATACACCATCAGCACCTTGCTGAGGGTCTGAGTCAATGATACACACACACACACACACACACACACACACACACACACACACACACACACACACACACACACACACACAAACACACACACACATATTTCCGTGCACACACACAGAAACATGAATTAGGATGTCAGGCCATAATGTACACCCCATGACTCTTCGTCTGTGATATAATAAAGCTGACCTCATCTCCGTTTTGATTCAGAGATACACAATTGAACATAAAATGCATTCAGTTGAACGTATAAAGTAAACGCACAGCATGAAGCTCACAGCCGTGTCACTGAGTTCATGACAGAGTGTAAGCTGAGAGGCGAATGCTCCTCACACTCCTCATTAGGGGCTGGTGCAGAGCTGTGAAGCCCGGGAAACCCTTCACACAGTCCACATTTGGACTATAAACTATACTCTTTTTTATGTATCTCAGTGGATCAGGTCGCACCAAGGCGAGGCGATACAATCAACAAAATGTCCGGATTTGTATTTTTTACAAACACAACCATAGACAGCATAATATGCGCAGGGAAGCACTTTTATGGACCGGTCTGTGACGTAAAATGCACAAAACGATAGATCGAAATAAAAATGAATGAGTTTAATAATAATAAAAAAAATAGAATAGAAATTAAAGAATAAAATGTAGAATAAAATGATGCAAAAAATAGAATGAAAATAAATCAAATACAAATGAGCAAGAAGAATTAATGATATAAAAAATAAGTATAAAAAAGAAAAAGAAGAAATAATAAAAAGTAAAGTAAAGATTCAAATAAAAAAACTGGATTGGATTAAAAGTAGAATAAAAAAAGTTGAGTGAGAGTGATGTCCAGTGTGTTTTGTCATCCCGCATAAAGCGCATTGAATTAAACTAAAGAGGGGGAGAGACAGAGAGAGAGAGAAAGAGAGAGAGAGAGAGAGAGAGAGAGAGAGAGAGAGAGAGAGAGAGAGAGAGAAAGAGAGAGAGAGAGAGAGAGAGAGAGAGAGAGAGAGAGAGAGAGAGAGAGAGAGAGAGCACAGAAGATTAACAATAAATAGATTAAAGATTGATTGATTTGAAAAGATAGATAGATAGATAGATAGATAGATAGATAGATAGATAGATAGATAGATAGATAGATAGATAGATAGATAGATAGATAGATAGATAGATTGTGTGTGTGTGTGTGTGTGTGTGTGTGTGTGTGTGTGTGTGTGTGTGTGTGCACGCAATATTCACTCAGACCCTCAGCAGGGTGCTGGTGATGTATATAGTCTCCATCGGTACAACACAAGACAAGACATTTGTCCAAAGCGTCCTTATTCAAATGACCCCATTTCCCTCACACACATTCCCCCAGACACACACACACAAACACACATACTTACACACACTCCCTTTGCCTCTAATCCAGCCATTTATCAACCTCAATAGAGCGGTGGATAATCATTCCACCCCCATGAGATCACCACATGGACCGTCTATTTTCATGTCCAACCTTTTCCACCAATAGTGGAATGTTCACACACTCTGTATTTAGAGTATACACCAGTTATTCATCTTGCACAGGTACGGGACATGGGCCATACACACACACACACACACACACACACACACACACACACACACACACACACACACACATGGAGGGGAAGTGAGCAAAAAGAGGAATGGACTGAATGCTCTGACAGGTCTTTGATCTTGTTTGACTGTCAGTGTCACTTGTCCAAGGCTACGGGCGGAAGTAATGTCCACATAGATCTCCTCACCCCTGGAAACCACACACACACACACACACACACACACACACACACACACACACACACACACACACACACACACACACACATCACTCAGTTGAGCCAATGGTCCATGGAAACCCACATATCATTCCCCAAAGCATGAGCCTGAGCATGGAGGATGAAAAATGTGTGAAGGATAGATAGATAGATAGATAGATAGATAGATAGATAGATAGATAGATAGATAGATAGATAGATAGATAGATAGATAGATAGATAGATAGATAGATAGATAGATAGATAGATAGATAGATAGAGGAAAATTTAAAAAAGTGATTGTTTTTATTATAAATACTGTTAATACGTTTATAAAATATTTATAAGTTGACTATTCTATCTATCTATCTATCTATCTATCTATCTATCTATCTATCTATCTATCTATCTATCTATCTATCTATCTATCTATCTATCTATCTATCTATCTATCTATCTTTTTGTTTGCTTGCTTATTTCTTTGTTTGCTCATTCATTTGTTTGTTTGTTTATTTTTGTGGACTGCTAAACTGCCCAGACCTTTTTTCTCTTTTTTTTCCCTCGTTAGATTGCACTGCTTTTCCTGTCTAAACCTCGAAGCCACAGAGTCACGTGATGCTTCACTTAACGCTAATTCGTTTCATCCGGTGTGTTTTGAGGTGTGATACAAAACAGGCTTGAGTTTTGTGTTATCGACTCTGAAAAGGAGGGAGAGAAAAAGAAAGGAAGAAAGAGAGAGAAAATGAACATATGGTTATTAGTAAAGTTTATTTATAATATATATCAGCGTGTGTGTGTGCGACGTTGTGCGTGAGGCCTTCGGGGTGGTGGGTTGGTTTCTATGGTAACCACTAGGCATGTATTGCCCCAAGCTTGTGCCTCCTTTTTTTTTTTACTTACACATACACACACCCACACACACTGAAAAGCCCCTGCTTGGAGCGCAGCCCCACCAGGTCTCAACATTCCACTTTGGTTTCCACGACAACCTCCATACCAGCAGCTCAGTGGCTCTTTAACCCTTCAGTGACCTCCAGCAGAAAGACTTCCTCCACCTCACACACACACACACACACACACACACACACACACACACACTCACACAAAACAGTCAAGGGGACATGTGAACATGCACGTATGCTCTAACTCTTGTGGTGGCCCCCTCATTATCCTGGCCTGATTGGTCCGGTTGCTTTTAGATCACAGAAGACGGAGCGAGCTTCAGAAATCTATAGCATTCTGTAAAAGCCATGCACGTGATCCGATTTGCCCACATGACATCCTGAGAACTTTCCTCGACCTAACGTTCCTCGACTCAAAAATCCATCTCGTTTGCGATTTTCGGTGTGGCCAGAGTTATTAAGAATTTAAGCAAATCCCTAGATTTTTGTTCCAATTTCACATCATGTCACGCATGTATCAAAATTAACATTATCATCCGTTATATTGGGAACACCTGTAATTTATATACTTAACCAATCAGCATCCAATCACACAAATACAAGAGCTTGAAACAATATTCACCCCAACCATCAGAAGAAAGGAAAAGTGTGAGCTTTGGGACATGGTTTACACAGAATGGTGCGAAAAACAAAAAACATCCTGTCAGCAGAAAATCGGCCACTGGTCAATGGGAAATGTTCGTAATTCAATTCGAGGAATTTTTATTTGTATAGCGCTTTTAACAATGACCATTGTCTCAAAGCAGCTTTACACAGACAATGTGGTGATAAAAATGAATATGTTCTTTATAAGTGTAAGTTTGTCCCTGATGAGCGAGCCGGTGAGGAAAAACTCCCCGAGACGGCATAAGGAAGAAACCTCGAGAGGCACCAGACTCAAGAGGGAACCCATCCTCATCTGGGTTGCACCGAATGTCCATTTATAGCAGATATAAGATGTTGCGGGGTTCAGTGATGGTGATCAGAAGCAAACTGTAGTCCTGAGTCAGTGTAGCAGACTGTTGACATGAACTACAGTCCAAATTCATTCTCAAAGCTCCCGTTCTTACTCCGGAATTTCATGGAACCACCAAAGGCGTTGATGAGAAACCGTCCCCATCTACACAATGTGGCCTTCAATCAAAGAGAATGCTATCCAGAAGCAGGCCTGGACGAAGTGGGAAGATCCACGGAGGGAAGAGGGGCGGGAACAGTGGTCACAATGGCTGTGTCATGCTGTATGTGACTATAAATGACTATTATGTACCTATTGTTTGGGTCCCTGGTGGTCTAGTGGTTAGGATGCGGCGCTCTCACCGCTGCGGCCCGGTCAGGGAACCAAACCCAGCCATTAGGGTTGCACAAGCCAGTGCATTCTTAGTGCCGGTCCCAAGCCTGGATAAATGGGGAGGGTTGCATTAGGAAGGGCATCCAGCGTAAAAACATGTTCCAAATC